>NC_140961.1:82726884-82843361 GCF_056783735.1 Eptatretus burgeri | reverse complement strand
GTAGGGATGGGGGAAAAGCCCACTTGCCCAGTTGTTTCTTGCTTTGCCTTGCTTTCTCCACCGAGGAATAGATTTTATATATGAGAGTTTTGTAGTGTGGCGTTTCAGTGTGGTACAGGGTCTGACTGCTGTGGTCAGTCCATGTTCCGCCTCCGCATGCATGCGCTGTGCTTCTTCAAAAAAAAGCATATTCGAGAATCCTCTGTTGACTCACCTCAATTATTGGCCAGGATTGAAGGGTCATCACAGCTGGCACCCCAGATGTGACCTGACGGATTCTGACACTGTGGTGAACCGGAGGGGCTTCGCTTGGTGTACGGTGTTTACAAGGCTCAGTTAAAAAGGTACATGTGCGCACACGTCAGGCACCTGCAACAGCATAGCCCTAGTTAGGTGAACACTCTACACCCAGCGGAGGGAGCTCCTTTGGACACAGCTTCGGGGTCTGCTCAGGTCAGGAACTGATGGTAAACGAGGAAAGTCGAGTGAGGTTTGTTTGAGGAGCACAGGGGCTATTAGGCTGTGTTATGGTGACCGGTTTGGGTCAGAGGACAAGGAACGTCCGAGTGAAACAAGGGGAACAGGCCAGAGTCCTGTAAGTGAAGGTTAGATTCCTGTGATCGCAGATTAGAGTCCTGTGATAATAGTTGGGAGGGTTAGAGTCCCTCAGAGGAAAGAAAAGCTTCAAGGCAATTGAGTAGAGCAGGACTCTGATCCTGCACGATAAAAGGAAAAAGAGAGCTATCAGGCGGTAGGCAAGAAAGGGGATTTCGGTCCGATAAAAGGAGAAACGTTTCAAGGCCATAAGGCTTGTGGCAAGTTAAGAACATACAATGGGGAATAACTCTTCCAGGAACACAGAGTTACCAAAAGGAACACCAGTGAAAACCGCGGCGGAAAAAAACGGAATGGATAGAGTAAAGGGAGTGCAAGATTGGGTGACATGGACAGCGGGGAGAAGGAACCCTTTCTGCTGACTGGGCCCATAGATCCAAAGATATTGGGTAGAGTGAGTATTGTGTTGATGGAGAGCAAAGTAGGATGCCCAAGACAGAATGAAAAACACTGGAGGGCATTAGCAGCATGGCTAACGGAGTCACAAGATGAGACAGGACGAAAGTGACTAGGTTCAGAGGGAATCTTGAACCAACGGAAAACACAAGGTTAACGAGCCAGGAGAATGGCGAAGTGGGAGATAGATGTGTTATGAATGTTTGTATAATAATCAAGGAAATTAATGAAAATTATAACAGGAAAGAAAGGAAGGAAGGAAGCGCCAACCTGAAAGTAATAAGGATAGGTTAGAAAGGGATTTTTGGGGTAAATAGAGGTTGTGATTAAAGATGGGGCATGGCAAGTGCTGGCAGTGCATTGTCTATTTGAATCCACGAAGGGAAGAGTGGGACAATATCGCCTTTTGAAGGTGGTTCCACATATTGAAAAAGCGACAACAAAATACCACTGAATGCACCACTTTTTGTAAATTTATGAGGAGTGTATCATTGGAATAATGAGTTCTTGATGTTGGTTTGTTGGGCTGGTTCAACTTTGATCCTTCAAAAACAGAATAGGGTAGGGCAGTTGGGGATATGTCAAAGAAACTAACTAGAGCAAAGTCGATGGTGCACCATCATGAATCCCCACACTTCCCACCTAAAGTAAGGTTGAAAGATGATAAAAGGTTCCACCAAGAATGACCCAATATCAAATTTTGAGTTAACTTTCCCATTTTGACTCCTGTGACCCTAAGTCCCCAACACCAGGGGCAGGGTCCTGGGGTCAAATGAAAAAATATCATTACATACTTCATACGTCCCCCAATTTTAATTGTAAATATAAAGTTTCATCAAAAAATGTGAGCATAATTGCATTTTCGGCGTTTGACCTTTTGTCCCCGCCCCAGAGTGGCTGGGCCAAAATGATACTGCTCTTGCACCTTCATACCATGTAGTGATCATAACTACAGCACTAAGTTTGGTGAATTTCTGCAAAAAACATTTCGCAAGACAAAACGTGATTGACGGACAGATGGACTGATGGATGGATGGAGCTGATTACCATATCCCCCCATTTTTTCAAAAAGGGTGGGGATAACAATTCTCTGTGCATTGGAGTAAGGGCCCTCCATGCCAAATGCTAAAGTTGAAGGAATGCTGTGTAATTGTTGGAAAGATGCTAAGCATTAACGTGGGTTGAAAAATTTCCAGGTGTGAATGGGAGATGACATGAGATGGTGTTGTATGTCAAAAACAGCATTATTGGAAGGAAGAGTTTGATCTATTTGATGAAGTAAGGTGGTTCCACAAACAGGAGAAAGTGGATCAGTATGACAGAAGCCTTGTTTAATGAAATTTATGCATTTGGAGTAACTGGAAGAACATGTGCACCCTCGAGTAGCTGGGCAGGCCCAAAAGGCTGGGAGAGCATGAATATAGAGGTGAAAACATAGACCCCTAACCCATTTGCAATGTGAGACGAGGAAGCCTTGTGCTTCTGTCTCACTGAGACCAACAGAGAGAGGAGATGGGTATTCCCTTGAGCCTTGGACAAATGCTTTGTAGGCTGTATTTTCGATTTTCCAAGGAAAAAAATTGGAGTGATGTCGGATGTAAAATCTATGACTGGCTCCATATTGGCCTGTTTTGCTCTTACGATGAACCAGTAGTGGTCTTGGCTGCTTGTGAGGCCTCAGATTGTAAGTGAATGAACCGCTTCCAGTTATTTTATCAATGTGCCACAATTGTTTGCTGCATTAAAATGTCAAGTTCCTGTGTTTTGCCGTGGAGCACGTACATCCCCCACACAATGCCTGATCCACAAGAACATATTGGGCCCAATACACTTTGAAATATCATGCCATGTATCGTTATTGACCCCATCTCTCAAAGGTGAAGAATCACTTTGAAAATAAAATAATTCTCGAATCTGGTTCCGGATTCAGATCCATCCATCCATCTATCCATCCATTGGGACCACACTCGATGCAGAGTGTTGGTGCTGCCAAAGCAGTGTCCTTGGCTATTGGGCACAATCCTGGACAGGTCGCCACTCCGACACAGGATACCAGCAAGCTGGCACTCATTTTGCCGACCTCAGAAGGATGACAGGCAGAGTCAACCCTACCTGGTTTCAATTCAACTGCCGAGTGGGATTTGAACTCAGGATCCTCAGATCACAAGGCCACCACCCTAACCATGAAACCAACACCAGGCATCTGCATTTGGATCTTCACCAAAATCAAAGCAATATGTCATTTTGAAACACTCATCTTGTCCACTAAGTTTCATCCAAATCGGTCAACAACTTTTTGAGAAATAGTGCTATGTATCAGTTTAGCCCAAAATAGTCGGGGCGTGGGGCTTCTGGGACATTACATGTTCGTGAATGGGAAAAAATAATGGAAACTTATTGACTGACACCAAAGTTCTCCCAATTTTCCTTGTTTTACTTCCTTTGGACCACACTTTCGTGACTTTTCTTCCCCAAAGCTTCCCAAAATCTTTCTCCCTTTTTCAACATATTTTCACCAAAAACTCAACTTATAACCACCCCCATGTTTCACCAAAATCATCATATTTCTCACTATTCTCAAACAGCAAAACAACGAATATTTGCTCATGTTCTATTTTAGGGAATAAATTAATTTTCTTGTAACATCATCACCATCAAGTATATTAACAAAGAATAAGTTAGAATTTGGTTCTTGGCTTAAGTATCTTTTTTGAATGACAAACCTCTCTTAATCCTCTTGTCTGCACACCTACTGAGCCATCTATCATTTTTAGATTATAGTAAATTATTTTTCCAATGATTTATTGACAACCATTAAAATTCTTTGTCTGTTGACGTATGTATATTTTCTTTAAAGTGTGCAACTTATTTGTATTTAAATTTATCCGCTTATTTGTTTTATATACTATTGTTTTAGTGATTTCATAAATAAGACTGATTTGATATTTCTCACATTCATAAATTTTTCCATTTAAATACCAAGGCTGTGATTTTCTCCACTCTGGTTTGGTTATTGCTTGGTAAATGTCATTTTATATACCAGTAAAAACGGTGGCAATAGCCCGTTCAAACCAACCAACATAAATATCTTAACACTTATGTATATATCCAGAAGGGAGGCTGTCAATTTCATTTACGAAAATGAGCCTCTTATCATCAAAAACCCCTAATGCCTTCTTATTTACCTCCTCTGTATACAAATGATGTTTATAACTTATTAATGTATTTTTTTTTTATATACTCTTCTTTTTTGAAAGCTAAACAGTTGGAAGACTCTTCAAATTTATTGTTTCCATGATTAAATTTTTCTTTACCCCTTTAGCTTTTTATCACTCGTTTCAATTTTATTATCAATATGTTGAAAGGCACAAGCCTTTGCTCTCAATCCCACAAACTCACTCACTATCTTTCCACCAAACTCATATTTAACCTTTACAATAACCTTTACATTTTTGTGGAGAATTGTTTGTTTTCTGATTTATAATGGCTTGTATCATAAATATCAACATCCTGAGACATTTCCTTTTAAATACCTTCTGGATTAATTTTCAAAATAAAACTGTCTGTATCCATAAAGAGTAGATTAATTTCATTCACATATTTCTTCTTGAAGTTGTTGTAGAAGTAGTCATACATTAACAACTTTCACAAGTCAAGAATTGATATTCCCATAAAGACAGGTTTTTTTTCATTTTGATAATTTCTTTGTTCAAATGAAGAGCACAAAAGTTCTCTGAAAACACCTCCCCTCTTTGAAAACATTTTTAACATAGCACTCCAAGCGAATCCCAGAGCAGTACAATAATGAGCAGGATCTAATCCTTTGGAATTTGTTTTGTCATACTGTTCTAAAAGTCTCAAATACATCAGCCAATAAAAGCTCCTCATTTTGAAGATGCAAATCATGATATTCCCCAAGGTTCTTTATTAAGCTTCTTCCAAACATTTTGTGCCTGTGTGTAATCTTTATCAGTTACAAGGCTTTTATTTAACTTATCCTGGTTCTGGATTTGTACCAAGTGCAGCTTATCTCAGGGGTCTCTGCCGACATTCTCAAACTTAAGTTTCCGGTCATTATTTGTCATGTTTTAAATGTTTATTTTCTCACCTACATGTTTACTCTGTGTTCCTAGTTCGGTATTGCTTCAAAAATCGTGCTATTTTGTGACTTTTCGTCGACCTTGTCTTATCGGGCTCATAGTGGCTCACCCATCCTTCCCATCGAGGTGTACGATCGTTTTATTTGCATTCTCTCCCTAAAACCATCAATTCCTATTTTCCCCACTTTTCCCCATGCCCACCATCTATCCCTCCCAACTACGTACTCTGTTTCTTGTCTTGAATTAAAAAAAAAATAACAAAGAAACACAAAAAAACCTTCCTCCCTGCATTCCCGTGACTACTGATTCTGATTCTTCTTCTTTCTCCTCCTTATGCTGGACACACCATCTTTATTATATTTGATCTGACCCACTCTCACCTTTACCATCACGATTTCTTCCCACAACCTTCCATTCTCCAACCTTATCCAATTCTTCGAAAATCCATCAAAAACAGCAGCAATTTCCCTTGTATCCTTCCGAACTACACACCTCCTGAAACCACTTGTCTCTCTCTACCCGCTTCCTGGTACTTTTCATTGATCCATCAGCTTCACTCTGCGTTTACCCTTCCAAAATCACCATACACCTCCATGGTTTTACTTCAACCTTTCCTTTTCCGAATAATACACAATCATTATTTAAAAACATATCCATCAGAGATGGGGAATCCCCCGCCTTTGAAAAACGTCATACATATTCCAGATAATGAGGGAGGTGAATTGGAAACAAGACACCATTTGGTCATCATGTCTTTCGAGCGCGATGTCGTTTTTTTCAACATGGCTGCCTGGTGGCCACATTGGATGTCCGAGCGGGCTGAAAACATGTTGCAAAAAGTTCTCCTGGAGAGAGGAACGTAGTAACCAAAAATAATTGAAATCAGATAAGCAGTTTTCCATTTATTACAAAAACACTTTTTACAAGATGGCGCCGCAGTCGGCCATCTTGGATCCGGCCGCGCCAAAATCAATAGGGTTCTTCCTTTTCAGGTGGTACATGTGTGACCCAAATTTCAAATCGATATGGCGAACAGTTTATGAGTTATCGCATTCACAGCTATAAATGTTGACGCCCAGCCAGCCGGACGGACGGACGGACGGACGGAAGGACAGCCGGACGGACAGATGGACGGACGACCCGGTGACAACAATATCCCCCTTCCGCCACGCCACAGGGGATAAAAAGTAATAATAATACTAAATAAATTCACTTTTACCTACACACCTCCCATAACCAAGTAATCTGTTTCCACCCTCTGCGTTTACACTCGGTTCCCACTGTCATGCGATCCGTTATGAGCACCACGATTGGCCATTCGTAGCTGATCATGGAATTTCTCTGACATTTCAGGTTTGGATACGAGGTGATGTGAGTCGATATGTTCTGATACGATTTGTTGCGCTCGGATGCGATCTGTTCACGATTTGTCAATTTCAGGTGTCACGATCTGTCACGGTCTGATCTTCCGTTCAGATATGATCACATACGTTCCGATAGGATTGTTTCGATTGAGTCCACAATTGGGTCTCGATCTGACACGATCGTCACGATTGGGTTCCCCGAATTGGGACGATCTGGTACGTGCAGATACGTTCCGATACGTTCATCAAGAACCGATGCGCTCCGTTACGATAGGATACGATTGTGGTCGCGATGTCTTTCATGATCATGATCGAGGGTGATCACAATTTGAGCTACGACTGGACCCCGGCGGGTATATTTACAGCCCGACTGACCATGGACTTCAATGTTCCTTGAACTTTTACAGAGTTGAGAACATATCTCGAGAGAGCGTAGTGTTTGTCATGTCAAACATCGATCCCGATTACCACGATTTGGAAGCACGATTAGATGCGATCTGTCATGCTTTGTTACGATGCAATACGATCTGATATGATGATCCCGATTGACAATTGATCGTGTTGATCGTAGAAAAATTTTGAACCATTCAAAAATTTTCGACGATTTACACGTTTGCCACGACTGACCTCAAATCTGATAAGATCTGATAGGATCACTATGATTAATCTACGATTAAGGCCACACTTTCAATCCTGTCGCGCATCGTGATAGTGGGAACAGACTTTTACTGAACCAAATTCACCATTCACCTCATGATCTTTTCTTCAACCTTTCCTTTACCTAATCTTATGCAATTTCTATAAAAAAAAGAAGAAAAATAATAATAAAAACGATCTCGGATTATGCTTCAACTTCTGCTT
The DNA here is from genome assembly GCF_056783735.1 of Eptatretus burgeri. NCBI lineage: Eukaryota > Metazoa > Chordata > Myxini > Myxiniformes > Myxinidae > Eptatretus > Eptatretus burgeri. Next base: position 82,836,025 of record NC_140961.1, on the reverse strand, counting down.
TCACATGTGCGGTTCTCAGGACTGTTTCATAATTCACAACTCTTTTTCTATATCAACAGAATGCTCTCAATTCGACCTTTCCTTCATACCTTGTCCAAAAAATCCAACTGTTGCAACGTTTTTTTCTCTCCATTCTCGTAATTCGCCTTTATTGCATCCCTCAAGAAATGTCTACAGTTGCATTTCTGAACTAAAAAAATTTAAAGCAGCACTTTGCTTTGCATGTTTGCTTTCCTTCAATCATCCTTCTTTTCCAACTTCTATGACAATTCACCACTCTCACCGCTCCCTCTCAAAGTAACCATCACACTTCCTCCAAGCTTCTCTCTCACCTTTCTCAAAAACTCCTCCTCACCTTTCTCCCTCAAGTCTCCCCACTCACTCTTCTCCCACCATTCACCCCTCCTCACTCCCCTTCTCAAAGTTCCCCCTCTCATCCACGAAGTTGCCTCATTCCACTGCCCTCTCTCCTCCATCTCAGAACTCTACCTCCTCAAATCCTCAACTGTCTTCTGCCCCCTCTCTTGTTACTTCCCACTATATCACAACCAAGCAACACAGAGCCTTTTCTCCTCCTCATCTGGCTCCCTCCCAAATCTTCCTGCAATCCCACATACTCACTCTTTCAACACCCTTTATTTTAACCCCCCTCCTACCTTGTCCTACCCTTATCCTCCACTCCCCTGAACCCAAAGCCTCCTCCCTTCCTTCTTCATTAACAGTGTGGACCTCAAATATCCGGGACTTTCGCACAAACGTGACAAATCATTCCATACTGGTTGCAACTGACAAACCAGACATAATCTGCCAAACAGAAACTTTCCTTCCTCAAGATATCACTGACTCCCTAGTATCTCTCCCTGCTTGCTCCCTCCTCCGATATGACAGACCTGAGCCTCGTCCTGGTGGAGGGGTTGCCCTTTCATCAAAGACTCCATTAATCACTCTCCATACACTGCCCTCACTCCCGCACACCTCCAGGAATACCTCTGGCTATGGCTTCCCCTCCACTCCCACCTCATGTTTATATGTGCGCTGTACCGTCCACCAAACAGTGATGACTCCATTTACACCTCACTATCCGAAAATATTGACCAACTTCTATCCTCTCATCTGAACTCTCTCTTCCTCATATATGGTGACTTCAATTGCCATTATGCCAGTTGGCTAGGTGTGGGTACCTCTCTCACCTGTCATGGCACTTCAGCAAAAGACTTCTGCGACTCATTGGAACCTAATCCATCGGTCAACTTCCCAACCCGGATCTCAAACAATGGTACTCCATCTCTTCTGGAAATGATTTTGACAAATTTGCCTGAAAATATCTGCAGTTCTTCCTCCACTCCAATCGGTTCTTCTGACCACGTGCTTGTCAAAGTAAATATCTCTCTGGCAGTTATTAGAGAACCACCTCAGCGCCAACGAGTCTGGCATTTTACTCAGGCCGACTGGCAGGGTCTCCAAGCAGCCATCAAATTTCAAGACTGGTCTCCCATCGCGACTTTCTCCAACATCAAGTGGTCCTGGGAACTATTTCAAAGAAACTTGCTCTCTCATGCAAAGATTTATCCCCTCTCTTTTGCAGATGTCCTACGCTTCCTCACACCCTTGGTTCACTGAAGCTTGTGGCGAGGCAGTTGTCCTCAAACAACTTGCCATTGCTTCATGGAAAGCAAACCCAACTGAGGGTAATCTCAGTTCCTTCCATAAAGCTCGGAACAAGTGTGTCTACCCTCCGGAGAGCCAGAAAACATCTTTCTAATCTCAATTCTGAACTCCCAAACCTCTCTCCTTCCTCCAAATCCTAGTGGCGTCTAATCAAATCTGTTAGTCGTGTCAGTGTGACCACTCCTTGGCTTTTTCACAAGATATTGGCTATTCATTGTTCACCTTGGCATCTTGGTTTTCTTTTAGGTTTTCTTGGCATATAGGTTTTCTATTACCATCGCTTTTCTGCAACCTTGTGAATTCTTGGCTTTTTCATTGGCTCACCTTGGCATTTATGAAAATGAGGAGTGGTCACACTGTCTGGTGTATGTTCGCCCTCCATCCCCTCCTTTACCTCAAATAGCCGCACTCCTGACACAGCACATGAAAAGGCTGAATGCCTGAACTCGGTGTTTGCATATAAATCTTGTGTCCGAAACCGATCGCTTTCTGTACCCTCCTTACCCAGTTGCAACCAACTGCCCCTGGACTCTGTGTCCTTTTCTTCTGACAAAATGGTTAGGTTGCTGTCAAACATTGACCCAGATTCTGCAACCGGTCCAGTCGGCATCAGCCCTCGTATCCAAAAATCCTGCTCCTCTGCTCATGCTCACCCTCTCTGTTCTATTCACCCTCTCATTTGTTGAAGGTCATCTGGCATCTGCTCTGAAATCAGCAAACATTAACGCCCTGTACAAAAAGGTGCAAAAACATATCCCTGCAACTGCAGATCAATCAGCCTTCTCCCTATCATAAGCAAGGTTATGGAATCCATCATTGTTTCAGACATTAAATCCTTCTTCTTCTCCACTGGTTTGATTTCTGATAATCAATTTGGTTTCAGACCAGGTCACTCTTCCCTGGATATGCTGCTTCTGTTCTCCTAAAAATGGATGGAGGTACTCAATGCCAGACATGAAATCAGAGCCATATCACTAAACATATCTCGTGCTATTGACATGGTCTGAGGCCATCTGGTTTGTCCCGCTCATCTAGTGTGTGAAATCACATGGTTTGCCCCTGCTCACCAAACTCTCTTCCAAGGCCATCTCCCCTCATGGCTCACAGACTTTTTCTCCTGTCAAATCCAACCTGTGGCCCTAAATGGAGTTTATCTCATCCACTCTTCCTGTCCAGGCTGGAGTTCCTCAAGGCGGCGTTCTCGGCCCGATAATTTTTCTGGTTTTCATCAATGATCTCTCTGATCTCTGAAAAATCGTCTTTATCTTTTTGCTGATGACTGCACTCTGTTGTACCACCTGTCATTCATCAGACCGGCAAGCCACAGCTTTTTCTCTCCCTGCAGATCTGGATAAATTCACAAACTGGTCCAACATGTGGAACATGTCTTCCAATCCTGACAAATCTCACACTCATTATGTCTCTCCGAAGGGACTGTTTGGAACCCCCCCCCCCCCCTATCTACATTCTCAACAATGGAAGATGTCCTTTCATTCAAGCTTCTGGGTCTCACTATCTGCCATGGTCTTTCCTGGGAAAGCCACATTACCTACGTGGCCTCCAAAGCCAGTCGCCAACTGGGAATCCTCCATTGTGCTGCATCCTTTCTCGGCCAACCTGAACTCCTGACCACATACAAAGCTTTCGTCTGCAGTCTGATGGATTTGAACTCAGGATCCTCACACTGACACAAATGGGATTTGAACTCAGGATCCTCAGATCCCAAACCCATCACCCTAATCATTAAGCCAACACCAGGAATAAATTATAATTATGAAAGTAATTTACGGATGATTATGAGAGTACAGATTATAATTAAGATGAATTTTATTTTACATAAAGTTATAATATATAAATATGTTGAATCTAAACAATATACCAGATATTGAACCTCATGAATTTCCTGATAGACCATGTGATAAGTTTGAGAATTGTCCTGCATGTGATAGAGTGGGATTAAACACAGAATCAAAAGTGTATAAACAATGTATATTCTGTGATTATCTTCTAATTAATGTTAATAAAAAATATAAAAAGAAACATAAATGTTTCAAAATTACGCCAAAATGAATTACTACACAAGATTAATAAGATAGACGAATGTTAAGTATGAGGGTGATAATACACCTTTTCTTACAATAGAACAAATGAGGGTAATGTTTTATGGATTGATGTTATTTATTATTCATGATTGTCATTTTCAGGGAAATATCAACACAAGATATTGAATCAATAAAATAAGGGATAACATAGAGTTTCTAAAAAAGCCTAAAAAAAACTCAATAATTTATTATTTAAATATATAAATGATTTTTGTTTTTTGGGAAAATTAGCTGTTTGGGAAAATAAGATAAAATTTAACAAACATAAAAATCTTCCAAATTCATTGCGATGTATCATAGATGTTTCAAGCAGATGTGGAAAAACCTTCTTGCTGATGAAGATGCTCCTTTCTCCAAACTTTTTTAGATTATGATAATTTAATAATTTTCACAAAGTCAAGTCTTCAACCCAAGTATCAAATACTCACACAGGGTTGTAATGCAGGTCTTCAAAAAGAAGACATCATCAGTTAATTTAAACTTCAAAAAGATAGAATATACTTCTAAAAAACTTCAAATGATAAATATTTTAGTCATATGACAGAGCAAGAACAAGAAGATATCAGAGATTTAGAATATAATGATGAAGGATTATTTCAACAACTGGAAGGGATAAAACAATCCCCTGATTATGTTATGAATGCTCTCCAAAACGTCGAAGATTCAATAGATTCATAAAGCATAGCAGGTCTCATTCCAACAGATCAACCATCTTGATAAAGAAAAGGTATTGATAAATAATGATGAATAGGGGTTCTTAGGTTCTGTCCAACAACCTGCAAATTAACTCTGAGATTTGTTTTTCTTCTAACCAAAGATGAATCCTACATTTTAGCCAAGAATCAAGTTTCAGATGATTTCAATTAACCGTTGAGTATGGAAAATGAAGATGATAGAGCATCTATTGATTGAATGAACTCACTTGATGATGGGGTTTACGTTGCTTGGAGAAAAAGGAGGAATGAGAAGAAGCATATTTTTAAGGCCCTAAGTAGTCTTGGTTCAGGTATTAGTTTTCTTCCAAATGACTCATCACAATTAGTTAATAGATTGTTTTTGCTGTTAGGTCGTAAGAAGGCTGGAAACAACAATTGCTTAAATGAAGCATCAGCCATTTTAGACCAGTTAATGAAAATTAAAATAATTAATAAATGTCAATACACAGATATAATATCCCATATTAAATAAGTTTAGAAGCACAATCCTTTGTTTAAATTTTGCAATGAGTGATCTCACGACTGTATTCCCTTACACACTACAACTTGATGCAACAAAATAAAATGAGGCTTCTGTATTGTCCATGGAAACTTATAATACCCTTTTCAATATCATAGAGAAAAACGACAAATATAGTTATAATCCGGGAGGCAGATACAAAGGTATAAGTTTTATCTGGAGCATTCGTGATTTCTCAAATATCTTCCGAAATTGCTCGCCTTCTGAAAGAACAAGGAGAAGAACCAAAATATTTTGTTATAGATATTCAAAAACAAACTTCAAAATCAACTATTAAACTTAAAAATAATTGCAAGGTTGATTTCACAATTGATAATTCATTTAGAGAGTTATTCGGTTTCTCCTCAAAAAAGATTGAAACAATTGGACTTTTTTTCCAGTGATAATATCATTCAAATATCCTCAGATATAAATGCAGAATTTATTAAATGTGATTTGATTAATGGTGCTCATAACTATTGAATACGAACAAATACAATATTTTCATTCATTGCATACTCAACCCCAGTTGGTTATAAATTTAATATGGAACCAAAAAATCTGGTTTATCTACCTGTGTCAGGAAAATCCAAATACAGAGTCAATTGTAGGATAACGGATCAAGTTAAACGTACAATTTCCTTCAATGGAGAAATTATATCCATCAGAATTCACCTTTATGAAGTTTTCCAATAAATAAATACAATGACTATTGTAAGGAAACACGAGTTGGGAAAATATAAAATAATTACAGGGGATGGAATGTTCCTTTCCCCATATTATAAGGTATGTATCTTGGTGGAGGATACTATAAACCAAAATGGCAACGGGGTGTGGAACATCAATCTATCCTATTAAAAGGCAATGTGTATGTTAGTGTGTGTGTCTCCTCCATAACTCCAAAACCATAAAACCTAGCAACCTGAAACTTTGTACGCACATGAAGAAAACTCCAAGGAAGTGAGAGTGAAAATTGGGTGTTTGCATTAACTCAAACACCCCTTTTGAAGATAATTAACGGCCTGATGTAAATATATCCTTCATCAGGCGATCCTCGGCCAGCTCACTGTCTGGGGTCTTCAGGTGTTTCCTGGATAACCTCGCTGGGGTCTGAAGTCACCATGTTTTTTGGCTTGCTCAACCTTACCTTGACTCGGAACAGGCCGCAACTTGGAACAAGCTGCTCATCATAGCTATGAATCGCTTGGTACATTGCAATGCTTGTAAACGCCCAGAGACGTCAGCATTCATTGTTTTATTTCATTTCTGCACATGCTATCGCCAAGAGTATTTCTGACACGAAGAAGAATTACAAAGTTTGAGCTCCAGAATCGACCTTACAAGCAGATCCAACTCCTATAAAAGTGTTCATTGATCCAATTTCGACATATGTGACAATACTGGTGTCTCAGGGAAGTGTATGTTTATCGACCGTTTTGTTGGAGTGCTTGCTTGAAAATTTAAGCCATTTGGTGAGCGCTCTACAAGCTGTTTAGTTATTCATTTCAGGAAAAAGTACACGAACTTCCAATCTCATTTCGATTAGACTACGTTTCCACTTTTGTTGAGTCCCGTGGTTCCATACGGTGGGTGCCATGGTCTCATCCAGTGAAAATGTGCAACTATATTTTTACAGGACATCGCTTTGTGTGATCTCCATTAGTAATCCACCTCTCACTTCGACATCGAGATATATATATATATATATATATATATATATATATATATATATATATATATATATATATATATATATATATTAAAAAAAACAAAAAAAGGTCCATTGGCCCACGTGATTGTCATGTTTGTTCCAGCTGTGAAGGCATAGAATATAGATAGACATTTTATGTTCTGTGGCTTGATGAATTTTTGAATTGAATTTTGCTAATTACCCACTTTAAATCCTCTTTTAAATCATGCAGTTTCAAGGTAAATCTTTGCGTTTGTCGTTTTTATTTACTTTATGCATGTTTACATTTGCACATGTCTGTATGTATAATTTATAAACTGTATTACCTCAATTTCATTTGACGCCGGTGTGTGTTATTGGTCGTTGGTTGATATCTCCACCTGCAGGTTTCAGAAAACGGAACGGAGCCCTCCCAGGTCTCAAAGTATCTACCTCCATATGTGTGCGTATGTGTGTGCGCGTGTGTGTGTGCGCATATGTGCGCGTGTGTGTGCGCATGTGTGTGCGTGTGTGTGCGCATGCTTGCGTGTGTGTGTGTGTATGTGTGTGTGTTGGTGTTGTTGTTGTTGGTTGTTATCTCCATATAGGGGTTTCCAAAAGTGGAATGGAGCCCTCCCAGTTCTCAAAGTATCTACCTCTGTATGAGTGTGTGTTTGTGTGCGTGTGTGTGTGTGTGTGTGTGTGTATGTGCAAGTTGCTGTTGTCTACTATCTCCACATGTGGGTTGGGTTTCAGGAGGTGAAACATAGACCTACCATGTCTCGACGTATCCACGTGTGTGTGTGTGTGTGTGTGTGTGTGTGTGTGTGTGTGTGTGTGTGTGTGTGTGTGTGTGTTTTGTTTGTTATCTCCATACAGTGGTTTCAAAAAGTGGAATGGATCCCCCCAGGTCTCAAAGTATCCACCTCCATGTGTGTGTTTGTGTGTATGTGTGTGTGTGTGTGTGTGTGTGTGTGTGTGTGTGTGTGTGTGTGTGTGTGTGTGTGTGTGTGTGTGTATGTGTGTGTGTGTGTGTGTGTTCTTGTTGTTGGTTGTTATCTCCATATAGGGGTTTCAGAAAGTGGAATGTAACCCAACCAGGTCTCAATGCTTGTGTGTGTGTGTGTGTGTGTGTGTGTGTGTGTGTGTGTGTGTGTGTGCGTGCGTGCGTGCGTGTGTGTGTGTGTGTGCGTGTGTGTGTGTGTGTGTGTGTGTGTGTGTGTGTGTGTGTGTGTGTGTGTGTGTGTGTGTGTGTGTTTCATTGATTGGTATCTACATATGTGGGTTTCAGAATGTGGAATGGAGTCCTCCCATTGCGGACTGAAAGTATCCACCTTCATTTCGGTAAGGAGTAACGATTCACCGACCACGCAGTTATGTTTTCTGTTCTCAATATTTTGTGCCAAGGGCTCTCGTGAGGATCGTTATCGAGCACAGGATGGCTTCCAACCATGAGTAATAATATTCGTTTGTTTGTTTGTTGTCATATTCCCCAGGATGGTTTTTCATGTTTCTGTGAGGTTCTTCTTCATCATTCTCTTGAGGTTCTTCATCATAACTGGTACAACGTTGGTGTTCTTCACCTTCCAGGATCTTTTCACTTCCTGCTTGAGTTTTTGGTATTTGGTCATTTTCTTGATTTCTGCATCATTAGTCCAAAATTACTTGTGAATACACTTCAATTAGAAATGCCTTATTCTCTTGTTTTTTTACGTAAGTATGATATCTGGTCGCAATGCTTTGTTTTCGATGTTCTTGCCCGATGGGATCAATTGGTTGAACTTGAGCCGAAGGAACTTCCATGTTTTCAGTGATTGCTTTTCGTTCATTTCTTGACAAATTTTCTGGAACTAGAACAGCAAAGTTTTTGCAGATGTGCCAGCAGATTATGTTACAAACTCTTTTGTGTCGTGAGTACAGCTATTCTGAGTGTTTTTTGAGGGGGGTTTTTTTCGAGTTCGGTCATTAAGGTTCACATATCATTCTCTTTGCAAAGTCCACCTACAACCCACTTCTGTATTTTGTTTTCTCTCCCCCCCGCCCGCCCCAACACACCCTTCTCTCTCACTCTAACCCCTCCTCACTCACCTCTCCTTATAAATTGCAGCACACTCATCCCACACCTCTGTCGCTGTCTCGACCAGTCTTTCTGTGTTTCTTTATCTTCTCTCTCTCCTCTCTCCTCTCTCCTCTCTCCTCTCTCCTCTCTCCTCTCTCTCTCTCTCCTCTCTCCTCTCTCTCTCTTCTCTCCTCTCTCCTCTCTCCTCTCTCCTCTCTCCTCTCTCCTCTCTCCTCTCTCTCTCTCTCTCTCCTCTCTCCTCTCTCCTCTCTCTTCTTCTCTCCTCTCTTCTCTCTCTCTCTTCTCTCTCTCTCTCTCTCTCTCTCTCTCTCTCTCTCTCTCTCTCTCTCTCTCTCTCTCTCTCTCTCTCTCTCTCTCTCTCTCTCTCTCTCTCTCTCTCTCTCCCTCTCATGCACTCCTCCATCCCAAAGTGAATAGCAATGTTTGTGAGGTGTTGCTCTCTCTAGCTCCCCCTTATTGATCTTATCTTCCTCCCTCCACCTCTCACTCTACACCTGCCTCCTCTCTCTCTCCCCTCCGTCTTTCTCTCCCCCCCACCCTTTTATTGTCCCCGTCAGCAATGCAATGGGCTGCATTTGCCAGTTTAGAAATAATGTAGATGGGATAATTGACACTAATGGGAATAGGCTAAACTATTCTCAAACATAAAGACCTAATAGGTTCAATCGCTTCTGCCAGGGGAAATGTGGCGGGTGCTATAAAAAGTATAAAAGACGCTCAAAAGGAATCCCATAAATTACAAGTTATAAAATATATTTAGAAAGGCAAAACTCAATTGTCTCCCCAAGAATGACAGAAAATAATTCAAATTCCTGAATCAAGGTTTCAAAAGTTTTTTTAATTTAAACTCAATAAATACAAGTTTGGAAGGAATTGATAGTATCTATGATTTGGATGAAACAATTATCATCTCAATCTCCACGAAAGAAGAAGACTACTTCAATGTAAATGCTATAACAGGAACAGACTGGAACACAAACAGAACAAAAAGCTTTGAAATAAATAATCAACAAGATAATTTGAATGCAGCCAAAAGTTTATAATTGTGTAAATTTAGATTGACGAAGGCTGGGAATAACACAGACATCGATGGAAACGGTTGATTTATGAAGCAGTTGATTATGTCTCTGCTACATGTGAAATGATAAAATTTACACTATATTCATATTGTGAAATAATGGGAAGGGGCTGTGAAAGGTTTTATTCCTGATAACGCAACGGGAATAAACGCACACCCTGAATATAGTCAAAGAAAGGCAATGTATAATGATGATACAAATGCAGGTAATAGGACCATGGCAGTTCCTCTTCAAGGTACATTTGGATTTTGTGATTATGATGAAATTCTGTCTGGTCTTAAAATTAGATTTCAACAACAAAGGAATGATAATGAAAATAGATTGCTTTTTGTTGTTGGTCATGCTTTTGGTGCTCAGAATAAATTTGTTATTGATGAAATGAGTTGGTTTATTAGTGAATATACTCTGAACCTTAAAACAGAAGAGAAATTGAATAGAAGACTTCACACAAGGAAACCTGTAAATGTATCATACCTTAAAATAAGATGTCAACATGTAAAACTAAACCAAACGATGTACACATGAAATTTGGGTATTCTAGAATGAAAGCAATGATACTTGTGGCTCATTTTAAAGAAACCAGATGGAGATCCTGTAACTGATAAGAATAATCCATTGAGTGATAATGCTAAGGTGAAACAACTTTGGGTTTCTTTGGATGGAACATTTTATCCACAAGATAGATTGGAAATTAATTGTGTAAAAGTGAGGATGCTGAAGCGTACTAGTCTTACCAAAAGGTGTGAAAGCAATGTCAATAAAGAATGCATTTTGGATATGGTAGAATTGAAAAAAAATCTTTATACAATGACATGAGTGCCCAAAAGGAAAATATAAAGGCTACTAGAGTAGATACTTCCCTTGACATCGAAAGAGGAGAGAGTTAAGAAGTTTATACATTTTTTTTAGCTTTAGGAAGAAACAGATTTTCAGATAAATACAGATAATGATGTTATGATTAGTCTCATAATTTTTTGAGAAATAAATGAGTACGAAAGTGCTAACTGGCGTATATGTTAATCAAACTATAATGCTGTAGTCAAAATCAAAATCATTCTATGGTTAATGGTAATACAAGTCAGAGAAAAGGAGCAGGAAGAATTGATGTTTTTCTCAAAAGAGAACAGGTGAAAATTTTGAATGATTCTGGCTCACTTAAAATTAAAACATCAAAGCCAATGTTGAAGAAATATTCAAGAAGAGATTGAATATTTCAATAAGAGAGATGAGTGGAGGATTTCTCCCATTTGTAATTCCTTTATTTGCTGGTTTAAGTGCAGCGTGAACATTGATGGGAGATATTTCAGCAGCGGTGAAAACTGCCAACAAAAGGAAGGCTCAACTCCGGGCTCAAAAAGACTTGGAAAGACATTACAAAGAGTTGGAGAAACAAATTAGTGAAACTGCTGTAATTGGAAAATTTGCTGAAAAACTTGAAAGCCGACCGGATAAAGCAAGAATGTTGTTGGACATATGCTTTCTTCTATCACACAAGCTGTTGTAAAATTTACTAAAAGGTGTAATGTATTATATCTTTCTCATAAATAAATGAGCATTGAGTGGTTTAAAGCATTTGGAAAGAATACAACATTAAAATTTAGAACTTACCAAATAATGGAAAAAATTAAAAATTGATAATGCGGTAATTTGTGGAAGAGATGAATTAACAAACTTGTCTGAATATATGAAGAATCTTAATATGAATTTCGAAGACAACAATGGAAATGGTTCTCATTGGGTTTGGATTTATAATAATCAGGACAAATATAATTTTGATAGTTATGGTCTTCCAGCACCTGTTGAAGTTATGAAATTCCTACAGAAAAGTTAGATATTGATTTGTCAAATTATTATACAAAGGCATAAGCTGAATGAGAGAAATATAGTATAACAAAAATATTAAGATGAAAAATGCTAAATGAATAAATTATCCAAGCCCTGCAGATGTGAATGACTTGGTGTGATTAAGTGATTTATCAAAATATATCCTTAAATAAAACAGCGGTGTCTTCCACTGATCCCAAAATGTTGATTTTTGTTTTTAATCTCTGGGTCACACAAAATTCACAGTTACAATTGGAATTAAATTTTATGAGGAAGGAGATATAATTTTTTGAGATATATCGAACTTTGGCGATATGATATGAAAGAAGGAGATATAATTTTTTTGAGATGTATTCAACCTTGGGGATATGATATGAATGATTTACGGTGTAATTGGTATTTTAAAATAAACCTACAAGACCTGAAATAATTTAATCAGTCTCATAAAGAAGAATATTATCCACTTGGTGGGGATAATGAATGTGTGGAATCATTATTCGCAACCAACAAATAAAATAATTTAATGAGGCTAAAATCAAAACCAGCTTTGCTGTGTTTTATATAATGAAAACACACAAAGAACAGGATTTTATGCAGTACATAAGGGAATACAAACTGACTTAACAATTGGAAGAGGTGGTACTACCTGTCATCATATTAATCTGTCATATATTTCTGATACATATTCATTATATGACAACAAGAAGGCTTCAAGAAAATTCTCATTTCTGTGTCCAAGCCATAGACTCCTATAGAGAAGGACTGGAACCTCACGATCTCGGGGTTTGTAACTTGAGTCTGAATGATTAACTTGAGTCTGGGGCGAAAATGACTTCTAGAAGGGCTAGAGACACGATCTCGGGATCCATATAGGGGTTTTTGAGGACGGCGAGTTCAATAGTGTCATTTTCAACACCACCTGAGGTCATCTTCAAGGTCAAAAGGTCATATATCAAGGTAAAATTACTGAATTTTGGTACTTTTTGCCCATTTTTGTCTCTAACTCATAGAGGAAAACTTTTGTAAAGTCTATGACAAAACATGGCATTGTGCACCTACTGCACCTACTTGCTGATTTCTATCATCGTTAACTAATGTATGTTTTGTTTGTTTCTCTTTCAGAAACTGTCCAGCTGGTTATCTCACAGGATCTTTGTGTTGTTTCCTGCTTTGGTGACAACATGCCAAGTCGTTGCAGCTGCTTTGGTTGTAGAGGAAACTATGATGAGACGCCTAATGTAAAGGTCATATCCTTGCCAAAAGATCCTGAGGAGAGGTAGAGATGGATATTGGCAATGCCAATTCAGAAATAAAGCTTGAGGTGATTAAAGGAGACATATATATATATATATATATATATATATATATATATATATATATATATATATTTGTGAGACACATTTCAATTGTGATTGGGTGTCAGTTAGGGGTGGCAATCGACCAAAAGAACCCTCATCAATATTTCCTGGAGTACAGAAATCAGCTTTGAAGCAGGTGACCTCAGCCCCATGCCCAACATCATCTTCTACATCAGAATAAAGAGCTAAGAAGATGCAGGCAGCTGATGAGGCTGCAGACAATATCCAAGATTTCGACCACTTCTGTGCTAAAATCAGCTCCTCTTTTCCTGGCTTTAACGTCATTAAAGACCAGGAAAACCTTTCCCTATCAATAACTGATGCTATTGGACAAACTGTTAAGCAGTTCTTTAATTTCCAACAAGTTCACTCACCTTTTGGATTTCTATTCTTGAATAGAGTTGAGAAAGATGGCATTGAGGTGGCCAAACGACTTTTTCCTTTTCAGAAGAACAGCTTGCTCTCAAAATGGTCCTAGATTAGATCCATAACTAACCAGGTAAACATCTATGAATGCACAAGCAAGGAAATTCTTCAGCTTGTAACAAGCCAGCTCTGTTGGATGACTGAGGCACACGAGCTTTCTCATTTCACCTTCCTTCTGTCGCAGCTGCATCTTCTGGCAGATAAAGACTTTCACTATGTTCTTCCTGCTATATTTGCAGATGAAGCCTTGGAAAAGTTTTTTGGCAACCCAGGCAAAGAAGCGGTGGAAACTTCTACATTGACGTAGTTGACATTATGGCTGCAGCTAAAATTGTAAATTTGCAAACACTCATTAAGCATGACATTATGCCCGAATCTAGTTCTCGTGTGATTGATTGCGACAAGAACTGTACAACTTCCATAAATCCAGATGAGCGAAGTGAACTCATTGACGAGATTACTCCTCAAGACACTCAGGATCTCTTGGGGTCTGACGATGCCCTTAAGCATAAAGTAGTTTATTTGGCCGGACACCTTGTTCATAAATATGGTGATAGCACGAGTATATCATTGATATACATTGATAGAGATCATTGATGATGAAGATGGTAACGAGGTGTCATCTGAGTTTCTAGATAATTTGAATAGAGGTGTATTGAGTGTGCCGACTATGTCATTCGTCTTTTTTGTACATAATGCCTATAATTTGTATGACAAGACTAAAATGCGTTGCTGATTTCATTTTGCTGAGCTGTTGTCCTATGTAGATGCACCTTTAGCTTGTAGTAATGCTGCATGTACTACTTTAGCTAACATTCTATTGAAAGCTCATGTCCTCAATGTAAGTGACAAAGAAAAAGCTTTGGGATGCCTCAGGAGGCAAGAAAAGCTCTCCAACTAGTGAAAGACATAGACATAGTTGTAATAGGCATTGTGTTGTGACATGCATATAATGCTTATGCAATATGATATATGACAATAAATATCAAAGTTTGACAGCTCTACACACTTGCATGTTATTATAATCAGTCATCTCTCACCGTTTATGAGTGAGAGTTTATGAGTGAGTGTACCAACAAAAAATACCAAATTTATGTAAGTTGACCTTTAAATATGACCTTTTGACCTTGAAGATGAGCTCAGGTGGTGTTGAAAATGAAACTATTGAACTCGCCGTCCTCAAAAAACCCTATATGGATACAGATATCGTGTCTCTAGCCCTTCTAGAAGTCATTTTAGCCCCAGACTCAAGTTAATCCTTCAGACTCAAGTTACAAACCTCCAGCATGGGAGGTTCCAGTCCTTCTCTATAGGAATCTATGGTCCACGCATACCTACAAGAAAAGGGTATTTGGTATTTTTGTAAATATGTTTGACAACATAAGAGTGGGGGGATTTCAATAATAGATTGGTTTTACACTGATGTTAATAAACCAACAAGTTTGGATTTAATGAAAATGTTCAAGAATGAAAAGGTTTTAAAGTGGATAAAATACAAAGCTCTTTTAGAAATCGAGAATAAATTTTGTTGGTATCCTGTTGTAACAAATGTTATTTTGGATCCAGGAATATCGAGAAATCCAGATGAATGCAAGTATGATATTCCGTGGGGAGATGTTTCAAGGGTAGGAAGGGATGAATGAGGAACTGAAGAAGAAAATGAAATAAAGGAGATGGAAAAGAGGGAGAAAACGGAAGAGGAGAGGGAGAAAAAAGAGAGAGAAGAAGAGAGAGAAAAAGAGAGAGAGAGAAGAGAGAGAAGAAGAGAGAGAAGAAGAGAGAGAAGAAGAGAGAGAAGAAGAGAGAGAAGAGAGAAGAGAGAAGAGAAGAGAGAAGAGAGAAGAGAGAAGAGAGAAGAGAGAAGAGAGAAGAGAGAAGAAGAGAGAGAAGAAGAGAGAGAAGAAGAGAGAGAAGAGAGAAGAGAGAAGAAGAGAGAGAGAGAAGAGAGAGAGAGAGAAGAGAGAAGAGAGAAGAGAGAAGAGAGAAGAGAGAAGAGAGAAGAGAGAAGAGAGAAGAGAGAAGAGAGAAGAGAGAAGAGAGAAGAGAGAAGAGAGGAGAGAGGAGAGAGAAGAAGAGAGAGAAGAAGAGAGAGAAGAAGAGAGAGAGAGAAGAGAGAAGAGAAGAGAGAAGAGAGAAGAGAGAAGAGAGAGAAGAAGAGAGAGAGAGAAGAGAGAAGAGAGAAGAGAGAAGAGAGAAGAGAGAAGAGAGAAGAGAGAAGAGAGAGAGAGAGAAGAGAGAGAGAGAGAAGAGAGAGAGAGAGAAGAGAGAAGAGAGAAGAGAGAGAGAGAGAAGAGAGAAGAAGAGAGAGAGAAGAAGAGAGAGAGAGAAGAGAGAAGAAGAGAGAGAGAGAAGAGAGAGAAGAAGAGAGAGAGAGAAGAGAGAGAAGAAGAGAGAGAAGAAGAGAGAAGAAGAGAGAGAGAAGAGAGAGAGAGAGAGAGAGAGAGAGAGAGAGAGAGAGAGAGAGAGAGAGAGAGAGAGAGAGAGAGAAACACCAAAAAAAAAAAACCGAATAAATGTATAGAAACCAGTGAGATTAAAAAAAGATTGGAGGTATTACATAAATAAATCTATTTCGATGCACTGAGCAGGACAACAAAGAAGTAACAAGTCTTTTTAAAATATGTGTGTCAAGAATATTAACATCAATTTCAGGGAGTAGATTTAAATGAGAAAGTGGACATAAATAACAGGAAGATGGAAAAGATTATATTCTTCATGATATTGGTGTTATTGACTTTGATTAAATTTCTACATTTTTTTCATCAATAAATGGAGGAGAGAGTGAAGGCTTTTCTCAAGATTGTTTATGTTTTAAAAATTAAGATTCAAATGTATGTGTTGGAAACTAAAAAGGTTTTCACACTCTGTCTGAATTTTTCTCATAAGTAAATACAATGACAATAATTGATTGTCTCAAATGTAACAATAACACCAATACAAAACATATCTCATATATTAAAAGTAAAAATAATAGGGTGATACAAACAGGGATATGTTCTGTGTGTGGTTCAATAAAGAGTTAATTTATCTCGAAGCATAAAAGTGGGGGAGATATACAAAATATTTTATCAGGAAGTAAATTTACAACAACTGAAATACCAGGGGAATTACATCTACAGGCGTATTCTTTCTGTAGTCCAGGCACAAACTTGGATAAAAGATTAGATGACGCTAACAATCCCAAACCTTGGTCTAAATCGGGTTGATTAAGTGTGTATGAAGGAGAATAGTGATTATGGAAATAGCACGATGTTAGAAGAAAAAAAGAAAACCGAGAGAGAAATGTTGTATAATTTGTCTTTAATACGAAATCCAACATTGAAAGAAAAAGTTGATTGGTTCATCATGAAGAAGATGGATAAGTGCTAAATTAAGACTTGGACTTGGAAATTCAAAAAAGTTATATGCTTTAATGATGTTAAGACTGAAGAGCTTTGAGCTGATGAATTGCATAAACCAATAATCACAAAGTTTAAAAGAAGGAAGGTTTATTCCAAAGGAGTTGATTACATCTGGTCGCTGACTAAATTGACCTTAATAAAGATAAATCAAAATAAAAACCAATTATTGCGCTGTACTCCCAATAAGAAATCCAGACATAACAACACACACACGCACACACGCACACGCACACACACATAAACACACAAACACGGTTATATTATGTACTGGTAATTCACGTTTGTGCTTGGTAATTCTGACAAATGGTTGCTTGTTTGCCATTTGTCCAGAACCACAGACATGGCCTCATAAGCAAGGAATAACTGCGGGTTGTGCGGATTGTCACAGTAACAGTGTGCAAATAGGTCAGGGTGGATTTGGGGCGGGGGGAGTCTGTGTCGCCGAGACAGGCCGCCTATATAAAGAGTGAGAGGTCTGTTCTTGGGGGCGGCATGCATGCGCAGGTCAGTCGACAACGAGTGAGTTGCAGGTCAATTGATGAGTCAGTTCGTGAGTCAGTTGGCAATAGCTGGTTGCGCTTTTGACAGCTTCGTCTATGCGAGGTCAGATGGACGCTTTGTCAGTCCAGTCAGACGGTTGCTTCGTCAGTCCCAGTCAGACTGCTGCTTCATCGGTTCCAGTCAGACGGATGCTTCATCGGTTCCAGTCAGATGGTTGCTTCGTTTTTTTCCACTCAGATGGCTGCTTTGTCGGTTCCAGTCAGACGGTCGCTTCATCAGTTCCAGTCAGACGGATGCTTCATCGGTTCCAGCCAGACAATTGTTTCGTCAGTTCCAGTCAGATGGCCGCTCTATCATTCCAGTCAGAGGGTCGCTTCATCATTCCAGTCAGATGGCTGCTTCATCCTTCCAGTCAGACGGTCACTTCATCGTTCCAGTCAGATGGTTGCTTCGTCGGTTCCAGTCAGATGGTTGCTCTTGGTGTACCTGTTTCTTGAGGGTGACGTCGACTGGCGTTCAACCCTGTTTGCGAGTGGGTACATGGCAAGGCTGGGTGCTGGCAACAGACAAGGTATGCTCACACATTTCAGGACGTTTTGTTTGAAGGACGACTTCTCTTTGGTGAGCAAGAAGGTTTCTTCCCCCCACTCCGAATGATCTGCTGGGTTCCGTTGTCTGTGTTTAGTTGTTAAGTAAGTCAATCCCTGATAAGCATCTGCTCTTTGTTTCTTTTCCTATCACTTTGATTGATTTGACTGATTAATTATTTATTTACTTGCGATCATTTTGATTGATTTGGAATTTATTTATTTTTACCTCACGTAAATAAAAAGTTATTTTATATATTTATTTTCTTAATAATAAATTATTTGTTGACGTTCCAACTCAACTTAAAAATAAGTTGAATGGACGTTGACTGTCTGTGCTTGTCCTTTCCTTACATTGATCCAGCATTGTCTGAACATAGATTGACTGGGCGATAATTACCACATGACTTGACCAATCATAGTCAGGATGCACCAGCGGTTAAAAGCTCGGCCACCCTAAATAAGATCTAATGAAGATAAGAGTGGTGCTTTTCTGAGGGCACGCTCCCCATTCAGGTAACCACGTGACCTCAAGTTAAACGGCATAAATAGACGGTGGACACTGGAACTCGTCGATAACTGGGTGGCGTTCATGGTTTTAAAGCAACCCACCATACCACAAAGTTAATTGTGAGCGATGGCCCCAGGTCCGGCTCTTCCGATGACAAACAGGGATTAAACCCCCTGATTAACAAACTGGTGTCTCAGTACCCATGGCCATAACAATATATATATATATATATATATATATATATAGGTATATCTATATGTATGTATATATATATATATATATATATGTATATATATATATATATAGGTATATATGTATGTATATATATATATATATATATATATATATATATATATATATATATATATATATATATATATATATATATATATATATATATATATAAATATAAGGGTGGTCCGAAAACAGCAAAAAAAATATAAAAATTCAGATGTTGTCTCCACAAGCCTTAAATTATTCCACTATGATTCATTAACGTGCATAAAAAAATGTAAGTTGACCGGAGGTAATTTAGAGGTCGCTCCAGATGACGAGTTTAGTTTCATGAGTTGGTTAAATTAGGGTATGGTCAGGTACGATTACGGATACTTCTGGATGTCCGAGGTGGAAATGGAGTGCATTTTCGAACTCTATGGGGTCGATTTACTCCAAGAAATGACTGCAGCAACATTGAATTCACTACCATTTCGAAAGTATGACTAAAAACATTTTTTTTATTACTGGAGTTAAGTAACTAATCATACTGACGATATTATTAAACCTATCGTGAATTACTTGTCGGTCTAAACATTTCTTAGAGTAAATCAACCCCACCGAGTTCGAAAATGCAGTCCTATTTCACCGAGAAAGTACAGAAGTACACGTAATCGTATCTCACCATACCCTAATTTTTCAATCAATGGAATTACAAACTATTAGAATATTTCGTCTCATTTTCCAAATACCACTATCATCTCCGTCTCTATTGCTGTCTCCACTCCCGCCTGAACTTATTTCTCACCGGCCCAACATCCAGCGTTTTAGATTCAATGATTCACGAAAAATATGTTAGTTATTTATTTAGTTATTATTATATTAAATTAAGGTATGGTGAGATGCGAATCCGTACACTTCTGTACTTCCTAGGTGAAAATTGACTGCATTTTCGAACTCAGTGGGGTCGATTTACTCGAAGAAATGTTTCAACGGACAACAAATTAATTATAGATTAGAAAATATCGAAATGAGTAGGATAAGTTACTCAACTCCAGTAATGATAAATCTTGTTTAGGTCATATTTTCGAAATGGTAGTGAATTCAATGTCAGTGCAGTCATTTATTAGAGTAAATCGACCCCATAGAGTTCGAAAATGCACTCCATTTCCACCTCGGACATCCAGAAGTAAACGTAATCGTACCTGACCTTCCCCTAATTTATTCAAGTCTTGAGACTAAAAGTCGTCATTTGGAGCAACCTCTAAATCACCTCTGATCAAGCTAAAAAAAAAATTAGGCACGTTAGTGGATCATATTAGAATAATTTTAAGCTTGTGGAGCAACATTCTATTTTTTTCGACTTTTTTGGACCAACCAAATATATATATATATATATATATATATATATATATATATATATATATATATATATATATATATATATATATATATATATATATATATATATATATATATATATATATATATATATATATATATATATATATATATATATATATATATATATATATATATATATATATATATATATATATATATATATATATATATATATATATAAAACCTGGTGTTGGCATAGTGGTTATGGTAGCGGCTTGGGATACAAAAGGGTCTGAGTTCAAGCCCCGTTGGCCGCTTGAATTAATACACACCAGGAGGTTGACTCAGCCTGTCATCCTTCCAAGGTCGGCAAAGTGAGTACCAGTGTACTGGGATCGGTGTATGCCCCAAATACAATAGGTGTACCATATCCCTGTGTGTCGTAAGAGGTGACCAGGGTTGCGTCAGGAAGGGCATCCGGCGTAAAACCTGTGCCAAATCATTTTGTGGATCATAACGGATGATCCGCTGTGGCGACCGCCTGACGGGAGCAGCCGAACGAAGAAGAATATATATATATATATATATATATATATATATATATATATATATATATATATATATATATATATATATATATATATATATATATATATATATATATATATATATATATATATATATATATATATATATATATATATATATATATATATCGCCTGGTGTTGGCTTAATGGTTAGGGTGGTGGGCTTAGGAACCGAGTATCCTGAGTTCAAATCCCACTCGGCTGTTGAATTAATACCAGGTGGGGTTGACTCTGCCTGTCATCCTTCCGAGGTCGGCAAAATGAGTGCCAGCATGCTGGTATCCTGTGTCGGAGTGGCGACCCGTCCAGGATTGTGCCCAATAGCCAAGGAGACTGCTTCGGCAGCACCAACGCTCTGCACAGAGTATGGTCCCAGTGGATGGATGGATATATATATATATATATATATATATATATATATATATATATATATATATATATATATATATATATACTTAATCAATCAGATTAAATAAAGAACTCAAGTGCTCTAATCTTAGCCTTCCAACAGATATTTAATAAAAGAAAAATAAAACCTTATAAATTGTGGAGTGATGAGGGCAGAGAGTTCCAAAACAAAACATTTTTGAAATTTCTTAAAGATAATGGTGTTATATTATAAAGCAGCTTTAATGAAGGAAAGGCAGTTGTTATTGAGTGCTTTCATCTCACTTTGAAAGACAGACAAAATAAAAAACAATTGCAGAACTCAGACAACAGAAATGGGTATTGTTAATTCAGGACATTATAGATAATTCAAACAATACTCAACAAAATCAAAACCATCAGAATCATTTACAAAATGAGCATATGAAAAGGAGATTATTCTGAGAAAACCAAAGTTTAAGGTTCACGATATTTTTCGAATTTATCGGTGGAAAATCATTTTGAAAAGGGTTATTCAAAGAGATGGACAAATGAACTTTTAAAAATCATTGATGTAATGGATACAGTCCCATGGATTTACAAATGATATGATATAAATGGAGAATTAATATTTGGTTAATTTTATTCACAAGAATTACAAAAGACAAAACTAAGCAAATAATATCCTTGAAAGCAATTGCTTAGCATTTCACAATCCTTCACTTAAACAACTTTGTGGAGGAAATCAGAGGGCATCTGCTGAGGTACTAAAATAATAAATAAACAATACTCTGCATAATGTGTATAACTGTGGATGCCCTTAGATCTCTGAACCCAAAACACAGAATCCTCAAATAAATAGTTAGTCAAGGCTTAACTTTTGTTGGTGTGTGTGTGAGTGTGTGATAATATAACAGGGAGCATAATCAACCGTAACCCTTACATAAATCCAAAACCCTAACACTCACATGCAAAATCCAAACCCTAACCCAACCCCTACCCATCCCAAAGCCACACATTTAAAATCCCAACCCAAAACCCATCCCTAACCCACACATTTTAAATCCCAGCCCTATCCCATCCCTAACCGTCACATTCAAAATCCCAATCCAAACCCAAGCCAATATTTTATTTTATCTTTTAAATTCTTATTTCAACAATATATATTTTAAAATAAGTTTCTTTTTCCTCTTCTTCCAATTCTGTCTTTCAATGGTTTCAAGTTTGAAGAAGTATAAATGGGGATGAAGAATTGCCCAGCACTTTCTCCCCAGAACTTTCTTGATATTGCTGAAAAATAAATAAAATAAATATATTACTTCTCTAACATTGAATTAAATAATATATAATTTAATTTATTTCTAATTAACTGAACTTACCTCTCATCAAGCATCATCCAACAAAGAACCACATCGATAAGTTGAGAACCCCAGGAGTCTTCTTGGAAGAAACCACATTTAAAGTCTCCAAAATATAACGAACTTTCAAAGTCTCCAAGGTATAACCACATTCCTGTTGAGTTTCCAAGAAAAGTATCATATTCTAAGTTAGCAAACCAAAACCCACATATAAATTGTTCAAAATAAACAAGTTTTTCAAGTCTCCAAGTATAACTCAGTTGCTGATTATTTTCAAAATTTGTGAGGTCTCTGAGGTAGGTTTCATATTTAAAACCACCATGGGGAAGGACTGAACTGGAAATGATGTAATTGTGGGTGGAGCATATAAAAATAAGCATGGCTTCGACAAAGTGTGTGGGGCTTATGGAAATTGGGCGTGGTTTAGATAAGATTGGGTGTGGCTTATGAGACAAATGATATATGGCTCAGGCAGTGCTCAGCCAAGAGCATTAAGAGAGGTTTGACAAAGATACTTAAACGAAGAACCAAGTTCCAACTTATTATTTGTTAATATACTCAATGGTGATGAGTGTTGTGAGAAAATTGAATTATTCCCTAAAATAGAACATGAACAAATATTTGTGGTTCGCTGGTTTGAGTATGGTGAGAAATATGATGATTTTTGGTGAAAAATGAGGGTGGTTAAAAGTTGGGTTTTTGGCGAAAATATCATGAAAAAGGGAGGAAGATTTTAGGAAACTTTGTGGAAGAAAAGTCTTAAAAGTGGGGTCAAAAGGAAGTAAAACAAGGAAAATTGGGAGGATTTGATGTCAATCAATAAATTTCCATAATTTTTCCCATTCACGTTCATGTAATGTCCCAGAAGCCCCATAATCCTACTACTTATGGTGAACCTGATATATAGCACTATATCACAAAAAGATGTAGACGATTCGTATGAAACTTGGTGGACAAATTGGGTGTGTAACCTCAACAAATTCCGTCACTTTTGGTGGAGATTCGATCCGGATCCGACTACTGGAATTTTTAATGTGATTCTTCACCATTGAGAGATGGGGTCAAAATTATATATGGCATGACATTTCAAAAAGGTATCATAAAAAAAATAACTGACCTGAAAGCTGAATACGCACCTGAAATCAAAAAAAAAAATTTAATATAAAAATGCATCATTTTGACCTTGAGTTGACTTTGACCTTAAAAATAGTTGCCATCCCAATTCAGTGATGGACGATGCAATTAGTCTTTAAACTTCAAGTTAATCGGATGAAAATTGATGATTTTTCACATAATAATTGATGATTTTGGAAGTTTTACCTTTGAGTTGACCTTTGATCTTTTGATCTCAAATGTGGTTGGCTTCCCAAATCAGTAATGTACTATGCAATTGCTGTTTAATTTTCAAATCAATCGGATGAAAATTGACGATTTATCAGATAAAAATTGATGATTTTAGAAGTTTGACCTTGAGTTGACCTTTTACCTTTTAACCTCAAAAATAGTTGTTTTCCCAATACATTGATGCAAGATGCAAATCTTCTTCACATTTCAAGTCAATCGGATGAAAAATGTCAATTTTAGAAATAAGACCTCAAGATGAGCTTTGACCTCAAAATCAATATGCTTCTCAGTTGATGAAACTATCTCTACGACTTGGTAAAGTTTCATGACGATTGGTTAGGGATTGTGATCTGTAGGCGATAGACAGACAGACAAACAGACAGACAGAATAACAAAATGACTGACCAATAAACTTGAAAAATCTTCGATTTTGCAAGGAACAAACAGACAAACAAACAGACAGACAGAATGAAAAACGACTCATTCAGTGACAACTTAGTAAAATGGAATGGCACGCGGTGGAGCACATACCTCCGCTAGGTTGAATAGTTCACATTTTGTCGGCCACTGATAGGTCGGATCTGAATCCGGACCTTAACAAAAATGAAACGGCTTGTACTTGTAACCTAACCAACTCTTCCACTTAGTTTTTTCATCTCATCCACAACTTTTTGAGATATCATGCTGGACATAATTGTTGGCCCCATCTCTCAATGGTGAAAAATCACCGAAAAATTATTTTATCCGGATCTGGATTCGGATCTTCACTAAAATTGATTCATTTCGTCTTGTCACAAACCCATCCTGTCCATCAAGTTTCGTCCGAATCCATGCAGAACCTTTTGAGATATTGTGCTAAATATCATTTTTGCCATGTCCCTCAATGGTGAAGAATCACGTAAAAATTATTAGATCCGAATCCACATTCGGATCTTCACCAGAATTTATATGATTCGTCCTTGTCACGAACCCATCCTGTCCACCAAGTTTTGGCTGAATTCATCAATAACCTTTTGAGATATTGTGCTATCTAACATTTTTGCCCAATCTTTAATGTGAAGAATCACTTAAAAAATTCTCAGATCCAGATCCAGATCTAGATTCGGATTTTCACGCAAAATTATGCATTGCTGTCGTTGGCCGCTTTCGGATCTTCACCACCATTTGCAACCTGTCCACCAAGTTTTACTGTGCTTGGATCAATAATTTGGATCTTTTGGTGAAGATCCAAATTCTCAGCTCCGGATCCGGAATCGGATCTTCACAAAAATCGAAATAATTAGTTTATGTCATACACCCAACACATCTTCCAGGTTTCCTCCGAATTCATCCAAAACTTTTTGAGATATCTTGTAATATCGTTGTTAACCACATCTCTCAATGGTGACAAATCACCTTTAAAAATTCTCAGATCCAGATCCGGATTCAGATTTTCAACAAAATTATGCATTGCTGTCCTTGGCCAGTCAACTACACACACACACACACACACACACACACACACACACACACACACACACACACACACACACACACACACACACACACACACACACACACACACACACACACACACACACACACACACACACACACACACACACACACACACACACACACACACACTTCAGAATGATTGCTTGAAAACTGAGGTCAAAAATCGTGTGACAGACATACACACAAACAGATGAAACACCACTCAGTGACACTTGTAAAAATGGGACGACACTCTGTCGGTATCTTAAGGGAGATACTATTCGAAAGGGTTTACGGGGTCTTCATGTGTAAAGGGGTTTATGGGGTTCTACAGAGCCACAATGGGTTTAATGGGACCAAAGAGTTGAAGGGGTATTTCTCAATCCGATTCATCCTTATTACACACCCAACCTGCCCACCAAGTTTCATTCGAATCCATCCACAAAACAACTTTTCGGGAATCCTTCAAAAACTTCCAGATCTGGATTCAGATCTTCACCAAATTGAATTAGTTCTTCCTGGTGGCATTCTCAACCTGTGCACCAAGTTTAATCAGAATCCATCCATCAACTTTTCAGATACTCTCCGATACATGTATAGTTTTGGCCCTTTCTCAAAATAGTGAAGAATCACTTGAAAAATTTTCAGATACGACCAAAATCGAAGCAACTAGTCCTTGCCACACACACAACATGTCCACGAAGTTTCATCCAAATCTGTCCAACATGTTTTGAGATATCATGTAATATCGTTTTTAGCCCCATCTCTCAGTGGTGAAGAATCAGTAAAAAAAATAATTAATTATCGTATCCAGATCGAGATTTGGATCTTCACCAAAATTGAATTGCTTCGTCGTTGTCACATATCCAACATGTCCACCAAGATATGTGTGAATTCATCCATAACCTTTTGAGATATTGAGCTATACATCGTTTCTGGCCCCATCTCTCAATGGTGAAGAATCACTTTTAGAATTCTCAGATCCAGATCCAGACTCGGATTTTTAGCAAAATTAAGCATTGCTGTCCTTGGTGGGTCACCAACATACACAATAAAGTTTCAGAATGATTGCTTGAAAACTGCAGCCAAAAATCGTGTGACATAAACAGACAGACAGACAAATGCAACAGATCAACATTCTTGGCAAAAACAAATTTTTCGCCAAGTAACAAACAGATAGATACAGGAAAAAAAAAACAACCTCCTCCCAGTTTTGGTGGTGGATGTAATGAATGTCCATTTCACATATTTATTCAAAACTCGAAAGAATAGAAGCAGTTTTAACCAAAGCAATGGCTCTTGAAATATAGATTTCCATTTCCTCCCTGCCAAGGATTAAAATCATTAATGCTTGCACAAGATGCATTGATAAACGGGCCATGGCCGGGACCATATTTATTCAAAACTTGAAAGAACAGAAGCAGTTTTAACCAAAGCAATGGCTCTTGAAATACAGATTTTCATTTCCTACCTGCCAAGGATTAAAATCATTCATTCTTGCACAAGATGAATTTATAAACGGGCCGTGGCCGGGAACACAAGCTTGCATGTCTTTCAGTCCATGAGCAACAGCATAAACAGCCAAATATGAATTGTATGAATATCGAAGCTGTGACATGTCTGTGAGAGGGGTTTTAACATTCTCCAGTCGTTCATATCCTGAACATGGCTTTAAGGAATTCACATTTGGATTCAAAGAGCAATTAAAAGTTTTCTCCCAAAATTCATTGACAAAAGGGTTTGACAGTTTTTTAGTCATGAATGTGATTGGAGAAACATTTTCATTTCTTTGTCTGGTCTCATCAGACAATGTTTCACTCGAACGTGCATTCAAACCAATGCCAGTGGAAAAGACTGTTTCACGACATCTGGAATGAGTGCTATTTTGAACAGACTTCAGATTACGAAGTGGATTTAATTGTTTTGGTAATGTGGATTTTGTTAACTGAGTTTTATCAATAGTTTGACACATTGTGTTGTCATCTTCACATTTGTTATTAATTTTTTGCTTTTGTATTTTTGTGAATGTCCCTTGAATACCGTTGATTTGTTTATGTTCTTCTGTCAGCATACTTTTGAAGAGTTCATCATAAATATGTGTATTACCAACAAAGCTGAAAAGAAAATCTTGCAGACCTGGAATATGACCACTTCTTACCCCAAATCCAAGAGAACCATCATATATGTGTGCATATTTTAGAGTTCTCAACAAAGGAGATCCAATGAACACATCACCTGAAAGCAATATTTTTCCAGTAATATTGTGCCTTAAAAAGCTTTCAGAAATAGGGAAAAAATCTTTGTCGTGTAGATATAAGATAAATGTTTTAGAGCTTGTACTTGAAAAAGCATTTCCTTCATAAAAAAACAACGAAACAGAGTTCATTAAGAGTTGAACATATATTCAGACACTTTTCACCGAAATGCACAGATCCCGAAAAAGGCCATCTTTCTCCAATCGCTTATATGAATGTGTTCGATCAGCTTTTTTTTCTCAAATTAAAAAAAAAAATAAAAATAGGTGTAAACCAATTTTGAATCTTTTTTCCAAATCTCGACTGATGGCAGAGCAAAGTGAGCGAATATAAGAGAGTTTCATTTTGTCTGGAGGAGTGGAACACCAACTGAACACAAAACAAGCAGGTGGATGAAAGAATGGGAAAAGAGACCGATTTTCTTTGTGTATATATGTATATATACATATATCATCAGACCAATTGAAAGCCTTTGTCCCTGAGAAGGGGTCAGCTTTTTGCAGGCTCCAATCATGGTACCCTTTCTTTTGGCAATGTTTTTATGGCTGAATGCTCTTCCGGTCGCCGACCTTCGGAAGGATGACAGACTGAGTCAACCAACCTGATGCAAACTCAGCAGCCAGCGGGGCTCGAACCTAGGACCCTGAGGATCCCAAGCCACCGCCTTAACCACTAAGCCACACCAGGCTCATATACTTATATGTACCTGAAAGCAAGGAGTTGAATATGGGGATGGTAAACAAAAGAAGATAAAAGATCATGATGAAATTCAATCCTGAGAAATCTCATACACTGTCTCTCGAAAAGGACCATTTGTAAAACCCTGCTATCCACTTTCTCAGCAATGCTCTTGCAGAATTTCAGTCATTCTAAAATTTTGGCTTCAATTTCAGCGATGATTCTTATTCGTCAAACCTCACCTCTAATTTGGCCTCCAAAGGCCATCACTGACTGGACATCCTTCGTCGTATGAAGTCCTTTCTTGGTACAGCTGAATTGCTATCCACTTACAAAGGCTTCATCCATGGCTTTATCGAGTACTGGGCTGGCTCCCCTGTTTCAGGTATTGCTCAGCTTGAAACCATGGAAATGAAGGGCTATAATATCATTGAAATATTCTGTGATTAAGCTGTCTTTGAGGCTATTATTTTACTATCACAAACAGGTTGGTGTTATCTCTGTCTTCTCCCACCTCCTCTCTGGTCTTGCCCCCTCTGCTATTTCCACGCTCTGCTCACTGTCCCAATTCACCACAGAGTTTGATATCAAAACTGTGATGCAGGCAGATGAAATCTCCCACTTATAATTAAGAGCTGGGTGGAAGTCTTTGATGAAGTTGATGAATCGTTCAATTAAGAATCTGTTACCGGAGGTTAATCCAATCCAATCATCGATGTCGCGTCCAAAGAAATCTGGTTTCGGCTCATCACATTGAGAAAAATATCTGCACTTCAATGAACTCGACAAAGAGATTTGCGAAATTTGAAGCAATTTTTGTACCCATAGCCACTGAGTAAGCTAAGCTTAGTGGCTGCTGAATTCTCTGTAAAGTGAATGGCAAGCTAGTGTCACTTGGGTGAGCTTTACTCAGGTAGTAGAACTCAATTTCAAGAATTTGGCACAGAAGTCAGTTTCGCTTCAACACCGTTTTGGTGCAGATTGATGATTTCTAATCTGGCAGCATTGCATCATCCCTTCTGCAGGGCAAGGTTGCAAAGCAACATGATGATACAACCAACATTGAGATTAAGGTGGTGAGGTTGCATCCCAGATGGTTTGAGTGAATTGTTGAATTCCATAGGATTGATGAATTCTCTGCTTCCTCAGAATTGCCACACTTAAATGAATCTGCACTGAGGCAAGTGACTTTTTCACCTGGCAACATCTGCATAACTTCTTCATTCATGGCCAGACAGTTGTCGGTTTTAGGAGACAGGATAACACAAGTTCTTCTGTCCTTGCTGGTTGTATGAACGAAAATGGTACTTGCTGCACAATAAATGCAGTAGGTACTTCCATAACATCTCTTACAGGTGGCTGGAGATCAGCTGCAAGGATTCCACTGCCAAGATGAAGCAGCCATCTTGAAAAGTTTTCCTGGTCTCGAAGATTGCGCAAGTTTCGAGTGAGCACCAAATAATGAAAATGAACGTTTGACGCATCTGTCAATAATGACGGCTGAGAGGGATCGTGATTCAATTGGTAGGACTTGTCTGAAATCCCTGCCAAACAGAATGGCTTTGTCTCCAAAAGGCTGTTTGAGTGTCATAACATCTTGCAAACATCTGTATTTGGCATAAAGTGCATGGGTGGGTATCATGGACACTTCATCAATGATGAAGAGCATCTGGATATGCAGGATGTCAGCCAGATGTGAAGTGGAAGAAATGTTGCAAGAACTGCTTTCTACTACCGACACTGGAAGCTTGAACAAACTGTGCCCTGTTTTCCTCCTGGTCAAGCACACAGCTGCAATTCAGTCCAGGCTGCAGCTGAAACCTGATGGCCATTGTGATGGTGGTGTCTCATCAGCATGTTGAGGAGGAATGTCTTCCCTGCACCTCCAGGCGCAACAACATAAAACCATCGAGCTTGTGGTGGGTCTACTCTGACAATACTGTGTACGATGCCAAGTACAGAATCCGCCAACTGTCGTCATCTGTTATTCATTTGAACAAAGTCAGCAGGCTCTTCTTGAGATACTTCTGTAATGACTAAGTCTTGTTATTGGGGCTGTGGAAGACCAAATATTACATAGCTTGTTCCATTTTCCATGTCATGTAAAATATGACTCCAAGTCCTCAGCTCTCCCCACTCCAGGTCCCTCGAAAACCCCAAGGCCTCAATCTCGTCCACTCAACTCCAAATCCTCCCCTTCCCCTTCTCAACCCCATGTCCTCAACCTCACCCTCTCGCTCCAAATCCTGAGGCATCAATCCACTCCCCACTCCAAGTCTTTAAACCCCTTCCCATCCATCATAATCACCTGTCTAACTCACAATCCCTCGAGATATGCAGAAAATATATGTGAAAATATCTGACCTGAAAGTCTGTTCTTCCTTATGCACATACATATATACACATTGTTAAAAATAAAAAAACTTTCATGAAGACGTGGGCTTAAGCCCTGCTGAAGAGGATGCCAATCCCTTCCACACTTCAAGCCTTCTTCAGATTCTTTGAAAATGACACCAAGGAAAACAATCTCACCAACAAAACTCTACTCCTTGTAGACAATGTCCCTGCCCATCTTACACAGATGCAAGACTGGTGCAATAATCCAATACATTTTGACACCGCTCAAACCACCCTCCATGCAGAAAATAATCTCGTCGTCCTGGCACACAGACACAGTCATCCAAGCCTGAGGATATGACCTGCATATGACAGGAAGCTGTGGCTTGAGGTATCTCTTTAGTGCTCGTGGGTTTTCCGAGTCATACAGTCGGAGCTTCATTTGTTGAAAACTTTTAGCAATCGAATGCACAGCAGATGCAGCGATTCCATGTATATTTGCAAATTGCGTTGTTCTTTCACCACGCGAATGGCTTTTAAACATGTCTAACCGCACCGCCAAAGTTATACTCCTTCACTGCTTCTTGATATGAGCTGTGCTTGGTGGAGTACTCGCCGCGGGTCTCTTCGCACTCGTTATGCACAATGTGGGGTTTAACAGCTAGACCTCTCAGCTCGGTTTATAAAGAAATAAACGATGCAAATTGCATACGTACCCTTTACACAATGCCCACTATCGTTCGTGGACTGATCATCCTCCACCAAGAGACCCGTCACCCATGGTGTGTTGCAGAGGGATACTGCACATGTGCAGTTGAGTGAAAACCATCTCTGTTACTTAGCCATAAGTAACTTGTGCACGCGGTTTCAACATTTTTCTTCTGATAGCATTTTGCAAAAATCTAATATTCTTAATTGAGAATCTAAAAAAGTAAAAAGTGACTTCAGACAAATTTCTTATGACACAGGTTTGATCTCTGTTGAGAGAATACCACATTCATATTTGATCACTGCAGAACTTATCAGACAGCTATCTTTATTCCTGAAGCTCATTTTCATAAGGCCTGTGACACCGATGCTCAAAATACTTTAACTATGGCTTTGCTAATTTTAAAATGAAGGGAAAATGCAGGGTTTATTCTAACGTGCAGTTGTAAATCCAGATTTGTGCAGTTGTCAATTTGTTCTTTGTTTGAATTTGCATGGCTCGGGTGTCATAAACTAGGAAGGAACCACAATAGACGTCACTGATAGTCTGTTAGCTGACCAAAACTTTTTTTTTAATTAACCTTACAATATAATGCAATCATACATATTACATAAATCATAATATATGACATAGACTACCAAATTTCACATTACAAATTATATCTTAAACAGTGAGGATTATCAAACGTATTTACAGTAGATGTGAAACCACATGTGGTTGCTCATAGTCACACAAAGAACAAAATCATAAACCTGAGCCTGAGGTTGACTATGACTAATATTAGAACCAAGTTTCAGGTAAGTCCAACTCGCTAGCTGTCTTTGGCATGAGTAAGATTAAACAAAATCTGTAGAACTTAACGAAAATGAACATTTGAACCTGTCCAAGTCAGCAAAACTGAAAGAAGTTAGAATTTCTTGACCTTCTTCTTAGGTGGTTCCTCCACCTCGTCAGGCTCGTCATCCTCTACTTTGTGTTCTGCTTCTGTGAAAACTCCCTTGAAGTGGACTTGAAACTTTGCTTTGTCATGGCTTTTGTTTCTGCGTGCCTTTGATGACAGCCAAATCATAACCGCCTCCCTTGCATCAAATGCTTCTTATGGTGGCATGTTGTAATGTATGTACAAATACAGATTTTCCGTCTCCACTAACATTCTTGATCTTTCACATGTTTTCAGAGCATTGCTGCTACTTATAAGACACTCAACATCTGCTGAATGAGGCTTGGCAGCCACAACTCTGCTTAATGCCTTCACCAGATTTGGAAAAAGTTCTTTAGACACCAGATACTTGACCAGCTTGTTGAGTGTAATTAATTAATGTGTGTGTAATTAATTAGATATCGTTTTCTTGCAAAATAGCCATATATGGCAGATTGACAGATGGCCTCACGCCCCTTATATCCATCTCACACCCCCCAGTTTGGGAACCACTGGTTTAGGTCGTTCGGGCCTCGCATCAGGGGCGTATTTAACGTAGGTGCAGTCGGTGCAAACACCGACGGGCCCCTCAACATGCGGGCCCCCAATAATGAGCTAAGGCAAAAAATCTATAGGTAATAAATTACCAATTTTCATCCCAGAATTAGGCCATGAAACTGGTCAAGACACCCCTCAGAATGCACCACAGAGCATCTAGAAATCAAAAATTTTCTGGGGGAGACCCCCCAGAGCCACCCAGTGGGAGGGAATACCCCTCCCACACCCTCCCACGCTCCGCGCGCCTTGCCCCTCCGGCCCTCGGCGCTGCTACGCACCACGATGGCTGAGCCTTCATGCTCGGCTGCTTCGCAGCCTCCATTTTTTCCCGCCCCTGCTTCGCATCAGAGTTTGTGCAGTTGTAAATTTTCCTTAGAATAAATCCTGGGAAAATGTATAAGGAGTGCATTGCGATTGTCAATATGACAGTTCTGAAGCGTTTTTGGCTTCTCAGAGCAGTGAGAATCATAATAGAGCTTTAAGATTTTTCATCAGAATGAAATTGTGGGTCGATGGAGTCAAGCCAGGTATCCAACCAAACGGTGGGGAAGGATTGTTACAGAAACACACACACACACAAACACACACAAACAAGCGTATCATTATACAAGATACCACATATGATGTGACAAAAACAACTTCTGTGTCACAAAACTTTACAATACAGTCCAGCAAGGTAAAAGATCGCCCCGTGGGGGACTGATGGTTATTTCTCCAACAGGGAACATGAAGACTTGGTATAAGGGGGAAGGGGCAATGACCCCCCCCTTCCTAAAGTGGTACGGTGATGGGGAGTACAACTTTAGCGAACAGCATGGTCCTTTTGTATCATGAAGAGTTTGGTCTGAATGTGGCTGTCGGTTTCTGAGAATATTTGAAAAGAAATTACCTGAATTTGTGGTTGAACCCCCCTTTTCATCCTCTTCGAGGGGGCGGATCGAGATGGGGAGCACAACCCCATGAGACCTCACTGTTATGATGTCTTGGACCAAATTCGGTCCATATCGGTCCTGCAGTTGTGGAGAATAAGATGTTTTAGTGAGGATGATGGATTCAGGGAGGGGGCCTGTCCTCCCCTTTGCAGGAAAGATTCGCCATGGGGAGCACAACTTAAAGTTACGGCATGGTCATGATACCGCTTGGCCAGTTTGGTCTGGATCAAGTTGTTGGTTTCTGAGAAGAAGATTTTTGAATGAAATACAGAACTTTGGGGCAAAACTCCACATTTACCCCCTTAAAATGGGTGGATCCGGATTGGGAGCAAAACCCCATGAGTCCTGAGTGTCCTGATGCATTCAACTAAAATTGGTCCATATCACTCATGTAGTTGTGGAGAAGATGTTTTAGTCTAAATGGGGGATTCAAGGAGGGGTGAGTGGCCCCATTTCTGGGGAGATACAGCCATGAGGAGTAGAAATTAATCTTCGGGCACAGCCCCGACGCCTCAATGCAGGTTCGGTGTGGATCTATCTTGCAGTTTCTGAAAAGAACATTTTTTTTAAAAAAAACATATTTGGGACAAAACCCCGTTCTCCCCCTTTATAGGGGACGAATCGGGATGGGAAGCACAACCCCATGACACTTTGCTGTCCAGATGCATCGGCCCCAATTTGGTCCATATCGATGGAGTAATTTGTGAGGAGAAGATGTTTTAGTGAACTGTTAACAGAGGTATGTACCATTCGAGTTTTGTGAGATGCCAAACAGTTTGCAGGAAGCATCATGAAATACGTATTTCTGTACATATGTTCAGATCGCCGGACAGCGGAACCCACTCTCTGAGCTTAATTCAGAGAAATAACCGAAAATGGCTGCAGTATCTTAAAAATAATTTTCAGGTTTGCATTGTGCCCCAGAAAACATATCACTTTGTGGAAATATCAGCATTTTATATCGCTCACCTCAGGTGGTCTGAGATGGGCACTCACATGCTAAGGATAGGAGTGTCAATGCGAGTTCCTTATGATGAACCTGTTGTATAGCATATGATCTTTACCACAAATCGACTTCATGATACTTCCTGCTTTCGAGATTATTCCATTATCTGAATGAAGTTGATCATTTTGGAGTGCAGTTTAATGATTCCAAACCCTTACGTTTTAGGGAACTGAGGAAATTCAAAGAACAAGTTGCAATATTTTTCTTACAAATGCATGATAGAATCATACAAATAACTTTAAAAAAATGTTACTTCATCGAATTGGCTTATCCGTTAGAGGAAATTAAAAATATCCTGTGATACATTTGAACATTTTGGCTCACCGATTTCATCAAGCCGATCTTCAGTGTAATGTTTCTCCAAAATCTCCCGGAAAGCAAAGCAAACACCAGCTTGCTCAGACAAGACTTGAAACTGTGCTTCTGCACTCCGACCAAATTCATCATCTATGGCAAGTGTACCGACATATTCCCAACCAAAATAGCCCACTACACGCGCCATGGCAGTGACTTGATGAAGATCACTTGGCATTGTGCGAATGAGGAAGGGAAATCGTTTCTTATCACTCAGACACTTGCAAGCAGCACCATAAGTAACCTGGAATGGAATTTCTTACAATCATATTACAAAAGTAGTTGCTCAAGAGATGTTTTCTATTAACCAAAAAAATGTCAACCAAAAATTTATTTCATTTTACCAGTGGAATAGCAAACACTTCGTGAAGCTCACTCAAAAATTTTGCCACTTCTGACGTGGTTGGACCAATAATAACATTAAGTTTGCACAAATCCTGGGATTTTCTCCTTGAAAAAATGTTCCCAACAAATTTTAAAGATCCTTCCAATACCTTGGGAATGGCAAAACATGAATCATATATGATGTAACCAAGTGTGATATTTGGAAGAATATAATCATTCTGATTGATCTCGTGAATGGCATAAACCATAATCAAGGCCCAGCGTAAAGTCCTACCAAGTATTCTGAAAAATGGAAAGTATAAAAGACTTTTTCTTTTATTTCCAATGTCAATGCTCTTAAAAGAGCAAACACACAAAATGTATAACAAGGGGAGCAGGAGACAGGACGGGTGGGAAAGAGAAGCACAAAGCACTGGGGAACGAAGACAGGAGAAATGTGGAAGGGAGAGGGATGGGGTTGCGTACAAGGGGTAAACAAGATGGACACTACAGGGACTTTCAAGAAGTAAAGCAGGGAATTTGAAGGAGGAGTGTTTGGGGTGGATTAGCAGTGGTAGAAAAGACTGTGGTTTTAGATGGGGAAGAAAAGAGATGGTGGTGAACAACTGTTTTGAAGACCTGGAGGGAAGAGTGGCATTGACGAGAGTGTGGGAGTTTATTCCGAAGGCGGGGATTTGAATCTCGACCAAGAGATAAGCTTTCATCCTATTGTTTCATCCACATGGTAAGGCATCAAGACGAGTACTATTGTTTAACTCTCGACCAAGAGATAAGCTTTCATCCTGTTGTTTCATGTACACGGTAAGACATCAAGACGAGTGCTATCCATCAGATGGCCATTAAACCACTGGACTCATCTGACGGAATTGGATGTTGGTGGACATTTGAGATCCAGTGGTGTTAGTTCTGGTTCAAAATTGAAGGCCATATGGCTCTGGTTCAAGATGCCAGGGGTAAGTCGATTTTATTAAATCAATATTTAAATTTTGTAGCTTCTCTTGACCAATTATTTTGGACCAAGCTTACTGCAAATGAGAATAATGGAACAGATTTTCAATCACAATATTATTCAGTGCAATTTAACCAAATTATGTGAGGGAGAGGTATTTGACTCAACAATTTTTGGAGGAATTGTATGGTCGGAGTACCAGAAAATTTACCTGTTATGAAAAATATTAACTTACAATTCATCAACCAACATTGAAATTTCTGACGCACAGACCAACTCTTCAGGAAATAAATTATTTGTGTTTTCCTTTGTTTTTTTTACAACATTGGAAAGAAATTGTGATGAAGCTTCATTTAAGAAAGTATTTATAAATAAAATAAAGAAACGAAGTCAAAATTGCACTTTGACATGTATTACAGAGATTCGCTAATTAATAACCGTGCAAGCCCCACCCACCATCCTTCCCAAACTACACACACACACACACACACACACACACACACACACACACACACACACACACACACACACACACACACACACACACACACACACACACACACACACACACACACACACACACACTTCGGTGAATGTCCTGAAAATAGCGCTCAGAACAAAACTCTGAGAACAACAAAGTTGAATAGATTGCTCCATGAACTGTGATCCCTTAAGGCCCGGTCACACCTTGACGTTTTAGCCAGCGATGGCAACGTATTAAAATGAATGTAAAACGCTGGCTTACGTTGAACTTTTGATGTTTTTTTTTAAAGATTCTGACGTATTCATTGCGACTTGCTCTTATGTATAACGCATTAGTAACGGACACAGAACGTTTCGTTGTGTTATAGATAACTTATATCAACGAATGCTGAACCTGTTGTCGGCCTACACAACCGATGCCCAACGATAGTCTACCTTAGGCATAGCGCATTGCACGCATCGCCGACGATGTCGTGACGTAGCCTATTAAAAGGCTGACGCACAACAATTCGAATCATAACTGCCGTAGAAATGGAAGTGACAACATCGCGGTCACACCTTGGCGATCTTGCCAGCGTATGCCGACATAAGAAAAATGTGTCCTATAACGTTGGGGCACGTCAAATACGGTATGAGTAAGTTTGGTATACGTGAGTAGAATGCTAAAGTACGCTATCATACGTCGTAGTAAGTAGAGTACGTCAAGAAATTTTAAACATGTTCAAAATTTTTGGACGTACTCGGCGTATGACAAACGTTCCGCATGCGATGGGGATAAGTTTTACACACGATATGTGGACGCTTACACACGTCCACAAATGCTACTTATAAGCTACTCATAAGTCGAAACACGTCTTTTTTACGCGAAACTTATTTCTAACTTATGTTTGACGTGCTTTGAACCAATTCTTTACGTAGTCCCAACACACATCGACGTATGTAGATGTATTCCAATGACGTCTTCCGGTCGACAAAAAAAAATGAACGTGTTTCTAGCTTGCAACTGCCATATAAAGACGTGTTCCCAGCGGTTTTGGGAATTGGTATATAAAAATGCTGCTCATAAAAGGGGAACCCAACAGTGTTTTCGAGTCCTTTTTGAGTCGATGTCCATGTCAGCAGTAACAGTATCAGTATCAGTATTAGTAGTAGTTTGTTCATGTTGGCAGTAGTAGGTGAGTGTGAGGGGGAGGGTATGGGTTATGATGGATCGTCCTTGCGTCCGCGTGTCCACGGGTAGGAGACATCTTTTCACCATTGTTCGAAGTTCTTCGCGGCTAATTTTTTATGGGGCTTTTTCAACAATGAGCTATAGCTTGTTTTTACGATTTAGGTCTATTCATAACGGGTTGGACAAATGCACAATGAACTAATAATGTGCATAGAGCACTTTGATTACTTATAGATACGATATACCAACGAATAATTATCGTGAAGCCGGCGTTCACAAACTATGCCCAACGATAGCCTAACTGATCCATATCGTGCGGCAGTTTATCTTTGCCGGTGACGTGGAGTTTGCTATTCATAGGCTGCCACTCAACGATTTAAATGGCTGCATCTCCACTATTGAAAGTAGATGCTTGCGCTCAACAATTGGATTTTTTTTACCCTCAACGACTTTTAAACGGTACCACTCAGCTATTTTCATTGTTTACAATGAACGATTTAAATTGCTGTCACTCGCCTTTGTTTTTTGGCGCTGGGGTTTTGAAATTTGAAGCGTTTCTTCTGAACGTGTTAAAATGCTCAAACTCGACTATTTTAAATAGACGCTGACGATGGACAATTGGAATCATAGCCAAGCTAGACATCGAAGTGTGAACATCCTCGTCATGCCGAAGAAAAGTTTGAAGAATGCTGCAAATAAGTGTCCTGGCCGTGGCCGTGGACGCTGACGCAAAGACGATCCATTATACAATCGTCTTTCAGCCTATGAGTAACTTAAAAGTAACGTCTGTCGATGTGTGGCAACGATAGCGTAACGTGCCAACAACACGTTAATCATAGGTTAGAAATAAGTTTCGGGTACGCTAAACATTACCTCGGCGTGTCTCAACTTATGATTAACTTACAAGTAGCATGTGTTGACGTCTGTCAACGATCGCAGACCGTGCATACAACTTGTGGCCAGCGTAGCGGAACGTGTGAGTCATACGCCGGCATACGTCGTGAAATTCCAAGCATGAAAAAATTTGAGAACAACCAAAAAGTACAACGTTTAAAGCCAGCGTACAACGACGTATGGCAGTGTTTTTCAGCGTGCTCTCAATGTTATCAAAACTTACCCATAACGTATTCAACGTGTGCCAGCGTTTTAGAAAAAATATTCAAAAATCGGCATACGTTGGCTAAAACATCAAGGTGTCACCGGGCCTTTACCAAAATGAAGGGAGATGCTTTGAGTCCTGGGAAGACTTCATTCCATCTCCTCAAACCCACAAATGGAGATAACAAACAACGACATACACACACACACACACACACACACACACACACACACACACACACACACACACACACACACACACACACACACACACACACACACACACACACACACACACACACACACACATCACTTCAGAATTGCAATGAAAGAAAATTTATTCCAATATTGAACCAGTTGATTTCATCATTGATCTGCCTTTCAACTTATTGAAGTTGATCGTGTGTTTACATTTCTCACCATGTCAAACAGGATTTCAAATTCTCACCCCTGATCATTGGACCAATATTGACCCCTATGACCATTAGGTTGGCATCCCAAAGTGTGCAATTATCACACTCACTCAAATTAGAATCCATGCCTGCCAATGAACGCAGAATTGGGGACAGTTTAAAAGGAATGTAAAATTATAAATTGAGAATAGGAAGAGAAGGTTTGTTGAGTGTGGAGATTATAATAGGAAGAGAAGGTTTGTTGAGTTTGGCAGTTGTATGAGAAAAGAGTGAAAAGCTTTGGAAGAGACAAAATAATGGGAGGGAAAGGAAAGTGCATACATCACAAATAAATGGATTCAAAGGAGTTACAAAATTATATACATATACTTGTGTTTTTTGTTGGAAGTAAAACTTAGGAACTTACTTATTGCATGATTGTAAGGCTGGTGGTGGTTTCCTCAACAAATGATGAGCAGCTGTAAAAATGTGCATTGGATAAATACCGCCAAGCAAAAGATCTCCATCAAGAGAAATTGTTTTTATCTCATTTGCCTTTTCAGTTTGACAAGAAGCTTCACAGAACCAACACAAAGTTGAAAAGCTGAGCAAAAACATTACAGTGGTTTTGGTAAAGCTTGCTTGAAATATAAACTGTTCATTTGTCCAACCCAACTCTGCAAATTTTTTTTACAGACATTACAATTTTTAATGTTGTTTGATTGTTGTTAATTTTATGATGGTAAAAGTTTTAATTTCAGAGATCATTTCATACAAAGATGCACACACCATCCAAATATTGAAACACTTCCAAACAAACCTTCCAAATATTGCAAAACAGAGAAACAAACCTTCCAAATGATGAACCATTTTCTGAGTTCCAAAGCAAAGTTCCACTGAATGAAGATTTTCTGTTTTAAGCCCCATCATGCAATGATGCACTTTTAACTGCTCTGTCTCTGCTGTAATTTATATCTGTAATTTGTCTTCTTGAGGCACAAAGGAGTGATTATGTTACAACATCTTGTATTATTTGACCAGGAATAATGAGCACTCATAAATATTTAATGAAGTTCGATGTTAAAGTAGTTTATCTCTGTGACATTATTTCATAAATACAGCATTATTTTCTTCAATTATATTCCCATAACAGATCAATAAAAAAGACAAAAATGCTTTCATTGTCAGTTGTATGGAAATGAGAGTTCTGGAACAACCCAATTTAACATATAAGTCAATGAGGAACAGGGAAAAACGATTTGACAATCCCCCAAAAATCGTTATGGATTTGGACAACAACCTAGGGGGAGAGCATATTGTACATGGACATGTATGTGACCTGAGGATCAGTTATTTAATTAGTCTTTGTGGAGCTCGTCCTTGGTACCTTGTTTAAGGGCTGTTCAGGACGAGGTGGGGTGTGGGGGATGCTTTGGCTCGGCTGTGTTTTCCCAGTGTAATGTCTCCCCCTCCCCTCCGTTACTTTCCATCTTTCCTCCTTCACACCATCATTCTGTTCAATCCCTCTGTTACTTTCAATCTTTCCTCCTTCACATCATCGGTCCATTACCCCACCCACCTTCAACAAACATCATTTCAATCTTCCCTCCTTTACTCCATCGGCCAGTTTCAACAGTCCACCAATAATCCCCTTCACCGAGGTGAGTGGGGGGAGTGGCGAGGACTTTACCAAGCGTTCGCTCAGAATGGCGTGACATTTTCCAAAAAAAAAAAAAAATAAAAAAATAAAAAAAAAAAAGAGAGAGAAAGAGAGAGAAAGAGAGAGAAAGAGAGAGAAAGAGAGAGAAAGAGAGAGAAAGAGAGAGAAAGAGAGAGAAAGAGAGAGAAAGAGAGAGAAAGAGAGAGAAAGAGAGAGAAAGAGAGAGAAAGAGAGAGAAAGAGAAAGAGAGAGAGAGAGAGAGAGAGAGAGAGAGAGAGAGAAAGAGAGAGAAAGAGAGAGAAAGAGAGAGAGAGAGAGACCTCATCAATGGGGGCCTGAGGAAGAAGAAGTTGACACAGAGGAGGGTGAGTCAAATATCTCGCTCGCATATCTGGTTTATTGGAGATAACTCACCTATTGGGTCTGAGCACCAGAAGCTGAGGCAGAGGAAGGCGAGTCACATATCTAGCTCGCATATCTGGGATGCTGGAGAGGACTCACCTTCTGGGTCTAGGCACCATGGGAGGTGGCTGCATGTCCCATCAGGCCACATCACCAATACCCATCTTCTCCATCCATTTTCCTCCATTCTCTTGCATATTTGGACTGTGTGAGGTGAGGGACAAAAGAAAAGACTGCTTTTCTTATCTTTATACTTCACTTTTATTGTATTATTTTCAAGTTCTTCTTGTTTTATTCTTTTCCCCTGAGTGAATGATGGCCAAGTCTTTTGTGCAACTAAAATTGAATAACAAGAATATGTGTTGTGGTATAATATGGTTAATGGGAGCCCATTTCCTTCTTTTCCAAAAGGTTGCAGCCAGCTGAGAAAAGGTACAGCACCTTCAGTTGAGAGATGCTGGCGGTTTACCTCGCACTCCGCTATTTTTGTCACACGCTTGAGGCTCCGCAGTTTTGTGTTTACACTAACCAATAGCCATGAACACATGCTTTCCAGGCAAAACCTGATCGCTATTCACCAAGAGAGGTCAGACACCTTGACTATG
Source organism: Eptatretus burgeri (assembly GCF_056783735.1). Lineage (NCBI taxonomy): Eukaryota > Metazoa > Chordata > Myxini > Myxiniformes > Myxinidae > Eptatretus > Eptatretus burgeri. The sequence continues at coordinate 82,794,063 of NC_140961.1, read as the reverse complement.
TTTCTCAATTTGCCACCGATATACATCATGTGAGCGGAGAATCGTGTAGCTGATGCTCTCTCATGGCACAACATCAGCACCCTTGACACAACAACATCCATTGATTTCAACAAGCTTGCCAATGTGCAGCAGGTGGATGAGGAAAATTAAAATCTCTGATCCAACTCCACATCACTTAAGTTCAGTGAATTACCTCTCCCTATCTCTGAAGGCACTAGTGTTTGTGACTTATACACCAGCACTTCTCGTCCATATTTTCCTGCCGATTTCAAACGGGCTGTACATGATGCTCTGCTCAATCTATCTCACCAGGGTATGAGAGCAACGCACCACCTTGTGTCTCAATGTTTTGTCTGGTGTGACATGAACTATGATATGAGAAACTGGCACAGAGCCTGTTTACGGTGTAATGAGTGAAAATACATTGTTGCATGACAACACCATTTTGTACCTTTCTGTCTCCTGATGCCAATTTTAATCACGTGCCATTGACTTAGTTGATCCCCTTCCACCATCTGGCAGGAATGCATACAGTATCTACTTATGTGCATTGACCATTTTACTAGGTGGTCGAAAGCAATTCTAATTCCTGACATAGTGGTGAAGACCATAGCCAAAGCTTTCATTTCCAGATGGATTGCATTGTTTGTTGCCCCATCTATTATGACAACGAACACAGGACAACAGTTTGAGTCCACATTTTTCAAAATGCTGAATGAGTTGACACAGACTCAAGGCTGCGTACATGGATACAGTCTGCAGCAGAACAAACTCCAGCTACATCGACTCACACCGTTCCTGTGAGCCGACACCAAGAACACCGAGTTCAGCCAAATCAACATCTGCATCAATTGCTTTGCCACCGCCAACTCCATCAGATGTGCGGACAACTCATTCCGGCAGACATGTCCTTTGGCCTAATAAATTTGTGCAGGCATTCAATTCGAGCTGATATCTCCATCATTATCGATTGTCTCTCTTTATTCATTGATCTCGGGGGGAGCAAGTGTAGTGACTCATTAACTTTTCTTTTTTGAACACAAACAATCTTGCTAATATGTGTGGTAAAGCAAATGTGTGAACACCAGCAGCCAATCAATGGAGTTTTTTTTTTCCATTGAGCCAATAGGCGTAGAAGAAGACACTGGAAGGTTCACTTCACTGGAGCTCATCACCACGACACTTAGAAGCTCATGCGCTTTTCCTTTCAAGAATTTCCTTATTCACAAGTCACTCAGCACATCAATATGTAATGGTGACATTTTTCTACATCATCAAGGCAATTGAGTGAAGTGGATTTTGTTTGTTTGATGAACAATCACAATGAAAACGAATGACTCCACTCTCCTGCTTACCTTCGTCAATGCCATTTTAAAGCCATGGTGGCTCGACACCAAGGGACCTTTCTTCTTCACTAACTACTGGAGAGACAACAGAGGATTTATTTGTCAATCAAACTTCATTTACAACATGCCATTGTGTTTTAAATGTGAAAGATTTATTTTGTTCGAGTTTAAACACCATCATCATCACCAGCACACAAAAATGAATTATCACAACAGCTTGTATTTAAAAAAAAAACTCATTCATTTAACTTTAACCTCACACGACAGTGGTTCTACACATCCAATTTACCTGCTATCACACACGTTGATGCTCCAACAATTATTGGGTCTGGCACTCAATCTTCCCATTTGTGCCTTTTCACAATATCGTAGTTGGGAAGTGTGGCTCCATGTGCAAGTCAACAAACAACTCAAAATTCTACATCCCGTGATGCTGATGTCACCCTCTCAGTTCCTTCTCACAAGCGAGTCAGCTATGGTGCCATTTGAATTGAGGGAAGGGATGTAAGGGGAGCATACACCAGAGAGATTAACAAGGTGTCACCAGGTTTCAAGGAAGGAAGAAGGGAGATACATTTGTAAGTTCAATCATGAGGTTGGACAGATGTTTTCTGGCTCTCCTGAGAGTGGAAACAGAATTGTTGCTAGCTTTGTGGAATGATCTGAGATCGACTTTGGTTGGGTTTGCGATCCAGGAAGAGAAAGCACATTGTTTCAGAGCAACTGCCTAATGACAGGATTCAGTGTAACATGGGTAGAAAGAAGGGAAGGATAAATTAATTCAAGATGGGATGGGTCTGTGCAGAAGAGAGAACAGGTTTCTGCAGAACAATTCCTTGGCTGAGTTGACATCAAGGGTGGTAGATATAGGACACCAATGCTGAAGTGAGATGGTTGCTTGCAGATCCTGCCAATCTGCCTGAGTGAACAGCCAGACGAGCTGGCACTAAGGCAGCTGTCCGAGAATAGCCAGAGAGATGTTGACTCACAAGCATATCATCAGATGAACCAAGTGGAGCAAAAGAAGAGCAAGAGACATTTGCGGGGAAGTTTGTCATCACAAAGTCCAGAAGGGAGGATTTGCCATTTGGAGAAATCCGGATTAAGATGGAAGGTTCACACATTGAGTCAGTTCCTTGGAGTCACAGAAGTCCTTTGCTGAGTGTATAGCTAGTGAGAGAGGAACCAACACTCAGTCGATTTGCATGGTGACAATTGAAATTGCCACATAGGAAGAAGAGAGTTGGGATGAATGGTTAAAAGCTGGTCCATTTTGTCTGAGAGAGATGGAGATGGAGTCTTCATTGCCTGGAGGATGGAATAACACAGACAAACAAGGGGTCAGAGGAGAGGAGAAGTCACAGCCAAAGTTACTCCTGGAGTTGTGGTTTGAAATTAGTACAAGGGCAGTGAGAATTTGAGTTGTTGATGTAAAGTGCAACTTTGCTTCCAGGGCAGGCTGCAGGCCTATCAAATCGGAGGAGACAATAGCCAGAGATGGACCCTAAGGAGTCAGCGACATCCGATGGGAGGAAGGATTATATTAAACAGATGATGCCCATTTTGTCAACAGTTGCCCAGATTGTGAGATCTGTCAGGTTGGAGTGGAGGCCTTGGATGTTTGATCGTTTGGGGGGGGGGGGTGGGAGGCGTCAAGACAAGGGTGCAGCTGATAGCGGGTGGGACAGGGGAAGCCAAGAGAGTGTGGCATTTAGCAGAGATGTGAGGGGGTGGGACAGAGGGGAAGCCGAGAGGGGGAGCCGAAGAGGGAGGTGGATGAGGGGGAAGTTGAGGGGTAACCTGGGAGGGGACAGGGACGAGTGGGAGGGTTTGAGAGGGGAGGCATTGAGGGAGTTTGGTGAGGGTGAAGCTTTAAGGGCATGGGGTGGGGCAAGCATTGAGTTGGTGGGACGGGGGCAAGCTTTGAGGAGTTGCTGAGAGGGGGGATTCAGAGAGAGGGGATATTAAGTGGAGGGATGCTGAAGATTGGGACACATAGAAGGGGTGTGGTTGCAAAGACGCAGGCTTGTATGAGATGTGGGTGAGGTCACTTACACGGAGTGGTTTTGACACTAAAATAACATGAATGGGATTTGATTGTTCAACGGAGACAACCTCTGCAAAATGGACTTCACAAGACTCCCAAATTTAACTTTTTGAGATAAAAATCATGGGATGGGTGGAAGGAATTTTTGTTGAAGGCACGGGGAAAGATCGTGCTGTGGGAAACGGATGAGGGTTGACGGATGACCAAGTGCTTCGGTGAGAGACAGGTTTGCAAAATATTTATTGTGATGAAGAGGAGGAGGAAGAGATTATGATGTCGAAAAACATGTGGAGTATTCAGGGCAGGGAAATAAGGAAAGTGGAGCATTTTAATATGTTTGAAAAAGCTAATAAATGAAGATGGAAGAAGCATTTCCTTCAATGAAGACTCAGTTTGGAGGTATAGAAAAAAGGGAGAGATAAATGAAGTGGTGCAGAAAGTACAAGTGTTAGGCAGAATGAGATCATATTTTGGAGTGAAAAATAATTGTTTTGGTTGTTATATTTTTATATATGAAGCAAGGATGGCCATTAAAAAAAACGTTATAAAGAGGCAGGAAGACAAAATAATGGTGGGAAAAATAGAGAAATAGAATGAGAAACAACCTCAAAGCAGAGAATATTTTGCTCGCAGCAATCTGAACAATTAACGCATTCAAAATACAACGCTACCGTCTTCGCAATTCCTTTCAAATCACTTTGTGATTCCGTTTTTTTTTGTCTTACGATTTATGCAGCAATCTAAAGCTCAAGGAGGAACTTGTGCAGATTTTTAAAGCAATTTTTTTTTGAGAAAACATCAGTGCACATTATATTAAGAACAAAATATGGAGTGGTTTGATGGTGGAATTGGTAATATTGTTTCACCTGTGGGTAATACACTTATGTCTGAAGAGAAACCTCACCAAGCCAGCTTTTCAGTACCATAAAGTCTGTTTGCCTGTATAAATGTCACAATGGTGCCTCAATAATCTTTAGCAGATTGTGGGGCACCAATCAAGAGCACAACGATAAAATGCAATGGACAACAAACAACAAAAGGAACTTCAACCTCAGCTATGTGCTAAAATGCCAGACAGGCCGCACAATATGATGCTCATGTTTCAACTGTTATACCAGTTTTATTTAAATGGTGATGAGACATATATTCAAATCCAGCAACAACATACGTTTTTCATGTTGATTACATCAAAATATATCAAGTTCGGCTATATTTTTTTCATACATTTCAAATTCCATCATCATTAATTTCAAGCTTTACAAATGTCACAACCCATCTGAAGAATCTCTGAAAGAAATACTGTGTGCCGGAACCAATTTTGTGCATTTTGGTAAATTTTAGAATTCCAACAATTATTGAATGGGAGAGAAACAGCGTTTGAGAGAAATGTTGATCACAATGGATGCATTGTTTTCATTATGAGGTGTTTCATCTTTGATTTACAAGAGATCTCAGTGCTCCGCAGCAAAACAGTCGGAACCCTCATGGGGTGTTCATGAGCTTTTGTGGGTTCTATTTCGGGAGAGGAAAGGATTTTGTTGCTAAGACATTGAGCACCATCTGGCAAAGCTATTCAAAATGGGAATTACTTCGAACTCCATCGAGACCTGTATAACTTGATATGTGATGCACTGCATCCACACGATGTCGAAAATTTCTTTTAACTCTTCTGCACTTCTCTGAAATTGCAGGAATCTCCTAAACCACAATAATCATCGTCTCTCAAAATACAGTTTGTCGAAATTTACACTGAATATCTGGTATGAATGAGAATATACACACAAAGATTTACTTAAAAGGAAATTTGAAACAGGAAAAGGCATGTTGGCTCATCATGCGTGTTCTCAAACATGACGTGGCATTCATTCAACATATTAATTTATTGACACAATTTCATTATGGGTGAGGGAGAGGGTGGAGTACAGACAGGCTAAATCTACTCTTTCTTTCTCATTCCAAATTGGTGGGGTAGGGCTTCGTGCCAAATTGTTGGTAAGCCTCTTTTCAGAAAAATGGATAATCGACATTTTATTTGAATATATATAGTACTGTGCAAATGTTTGGGGTATTCCAATGATATTCATAATTGAGGGTAAATTCATCAAATTATCTGTCATAACAGTTGCATGTGTTTACTATTTTAAATGTTGTTGTTGTTGTTGTTGTTTCATAAGCAGCCTGTGGCTGCTTGTTGCATAATTTTTTCTGGAAGCACAGCCATGCCACTGATGCATTGATCCCATTACCAGTAAGCTGTTACTCATTTTTCCAACCTTAGAAGGATAACAGTCAGAGTGAATCCACCTGGTGTTATTTAAATAGCATAACAGCACAGGCTCAAACTCAAGACCCGAAGATCACCAGCCTCCTTAACCATTAAGCAAACACCAGGCATTATTAATGTACATGAAACAAACTGCTTCAGTAAATAACAAGAACAGTGTCATTTTATAGTGCCAGTCAATTATTTTGTGTGGTCCACCCTTTGCCTTCTTGAGTGCCATCATTACTTTACCCTGGAATGTGTATGACTTCATTCCTGTGTATGACTGAAATACTCTTGCAGGAATGTTCTTCCAAATATCTTGTTGAACATTCCACAGTTCTGTAAGATTAGTTGGGTCCGTCTTGTTCTTCTCTGTTTCCAGGTAATTCCATATGGCCTCAATGGGACACATGTCCGGACTCCTGGGTGGTTATTCTAACAGTTTGAGCACACCAACCTTAACCTTGTTCTCCAAATACTGTTTTACTGTCATATAAGTGTGTTTTGGATCATTACCTTGTTGGAAAATGAATCCTCTTTCAATGATATGATTTCCACTTGAAACTGCTTGGTGCTATAGTATCTGCTTATTCTTCTCTTTTGTTAGTGTCCCATTGATTTTATCCAGTATACCTGCGGTATAAGCTGATATATGCAATCCCTGACCGTCACAGAGCCTCCCTCATGTTTAACAATAGGCCGCAAACATTTTGTGTCATAACGTTCTACAGGTCTTCGGCACATGAAATTGTGTCAATCAGATCGAAAAAAAAAATCATCATCATTATATTACAGCCCTTTCCAAGCTTGCATGTGTAAGCCATGGTTTAACGAATGGCTGCTTTCCATGCAACATGATCCATTGCTAACCATCCCGTTTGGCCTTTAACTCGAAGATTGTCTCTCAGCACACATCCCATGTTTTCCTCGGACGGCCTCCATCTATCCTTCCATTCACATTCATATTTATACACCTCTTCACACAGCTGCACACATCCATCCTTTCCACGTGTCGGAACCATCTCAACAGACTTCTACACATAACCTCACCAATGCTTTCTACACCAAACCTATCTCTTAATTCCACATTTGGTTTCCTATCCTTCAGTGTCACATCATAAATCCACATCACCATTCTCATTTAATTTTGTCCACACCTCCGTTCATCCTTCTTTTTTGATCACCTATGTTTCACTGCAATACAACATCACACTTCGAACACAAGGTGCATAGTTTTCCCTTTAATTGGAGAGAAGTCCGTTTTGACGTCAACAGGGGTAACAACTCCATAAATTTCCTCCAGCCACTTCTAATTCTTCCAATCACTGCTGCCTCCACACCACCATCTGGCACATATCACCAAGGTAACATAATTTATCTTCACAATCCGGGATATATTGTTGTAGTGCTGGGTTCGGGGGCGAGGAACGACTGCCAGATGGAGCAGTTGGGCCATCTCCCCTCCGAACACCCGGAATTGAACATCGTCACTCCGGATAACTCTAAAGTCGACGGGTCGCTTAATGGACCGTGGACGCCAATATTTCGACCACGCGGTAAGGGTCTTTTTGTCTGATTCCAATTTACCTAATTAGCCGCATGGTCTAGCTACCGGGGAAGCCACACCCTCGGCCGGCTTTGTCCGAACTGAGTCGCTGTTACTGACTCGGATCCGGTGTAACAGAGCGGGAATTACCAAAGGCGCGCCGGCGCAAATAACAATTTACGGCACAATCGGCCTCCCTCATTCTCAAGCCTGAACCATGCTAGGTCAATGAAAGAAAACACAGACAACGAACTGGAACATTTAACAGTTATTTATTTACAATAGGCAATAAGGAGGGAAACACAGGGTAGACTTAATCACGAATATAAATGCAGGCAAATGTACAATGGCAATCACTTAACAGTTTTACTTAGAAGACTGGCCACAGACGGACACACACACACCCAAAAAGAAATGGCGCCAACTGGCCTTTATTTGGACCCTCCATCCATGGGGGATAGGCAAGCTGGGGGTTAGAGTTTGGTTGAGTACCTGGCCGCCTCGTGCGGTTTTACCGACTCACACTTGTGGAGCTCGGAGTCCGTGGAAGGGAACGGGGATCCCCAGCTCGAGCGATCCAACACAACCCACCACGGTGGGACTCGAACCCACAAACCAGAATCCAATGAGCGCATCCAGGATCCTACGAACGACCCGGCCAGCCACGAACGATGACCGACGACCAGGAGAGCCCAGCAGACCAGAAGCAAGGAACGACCTCCAAGGAACCAAGGAACCCCCAACTCATCGCCTGGATACAGCTCGCGATCCTTCTTATCCCTCCCCCGTACGAGGTGAAGGGATCCACTCTCGGGTAACTCGCCTCCGGATTGGACGGGGCGTTTTCGGGTGTTGTGGTGGCCAGCCGTGATTGGAGGAGGGGCGTGTTGGCGTCTCGGTGCTCCTCCCCGAGACAGGCTCTTTTGCCTTCCCCAGCGTCGACAGGGGAGACATTCTTCTTTGATTGGGCGGAGTCAGAGCTGAGGCGATCTCACCCCCGATTGGACAAGAGGAACATTCCATCTTGCTGGGGTGGAGTCGGCCCTGAAGCGTTGGAAACTCCATCCATGTTCGTGGCCTTGAACACGTGCATAATGGAGCTGAAGGAGTGGAGGGGATTGATGTAGAAAACTAACGAGAAAGAAACTCGCAGTGCAAACATGAAATTAGACATAGACATAGGGGAGAGATTCGAACTATCCACATATACTTAACGAAATAACTAAGCTTTGGGTCAACTGTATGTGTGAATGGGAATGGTTTCCAGATTCGTAACAATATCCCCATAAACTTAGCTTTCACTCCAACTGGAGCCACTTGTTTACCTGTGCAAACAGAACATTTGAAGACAAGAACCACATGCAATCTACCGCTGATGCCACTACACCTCTTGTGCACACAGCAGTTGCAGGATTTACACAGAATTGAATTGCTACCTACACCTTTTGTACAGACAGCACAGGGCCACCTCCCTCTTTTTTCCACACTTCCTTCTCCCACAACACGAATCAGTACTTTTGTTTTCCCTGTATGCACTTTCAGTCCTCTGACCTCCATACCCTCCTTCCATACTGTATATTTGCAAGTACCTCTTCCACACTGTCAGCACCAGCTCATCAACATACAGGAGTTCCTAAGGTGAGCCTCCTCTAAATTCCTGTGACATAACCTCAAGAACCATAATGAACAGGATTGGGCCCAAGACAAACCACTGATGAACACCCACTTTCATTTCAAAATCCTCACTCTGCATTTCATTTTCCCTCACATAAGTTTTTGAAGCATCATACATTGCCATGACTACCCTAAATAACCAATCCTCCACAAGTAAGTTTTTCATGGACCATTGCACCACTTCCTGAGACACCCGATCAAACGCCTTCTTCAAATCCACAAATATTGTTACGGGGCCGGGTATCGGTGGCGAGCACGACCGCTAGAGGGAGCAGTAGAGTCGGCTCCACATAACACACCAGAATTGAGGTCAGCCTTTTGGATAAATCCGAAAGGCACTGGTCCCTTACGCTTACTGGACCATGAATCACCAATAATTCAACTGCGTGGGGTAGGGTCAATTGCCAAACTTCAACATACCTAATCACCCACGCGGACAAAGCTACCGGGGAATTCACACCCTCGACGGACCTCGAGCGGAACGAGCCATGACCGAGCCGAACCGTGCGTAACCCGAGCGGAGATTACCAAGGCCCGTCGGACCAAATGAACAATTTACAGCCTCGCTATTTCTCAATACACACTGTGCCAAGCCAATGTAAGAAACACAGAAACGAGCTGGAACATTAAATAAACGGGATATTTATTTATAATGGGGCAGTGGAGCACGCAAGAAGGCAGAGTTAACCGCATACTGAAGGAATAACAATTTATGTACAAGCACTTATCCAGGTTTACTTAGTAGACTGGCACCACAAACCCACACACACCTACACCCAAAAAGAAACGGACCCGTCAGGTCTATATTGGAGGCCTCCAGCTCAAGGAAAGGCGAGCTGGAGGTCAGAGCCTATTCTTGGACCTTTCCGCCTCATGTGTCTTTGACGATTCAGTGTGGCAGGACTCGAACCCTCCACACAATGCCGCTCCAAGCCCAGGCAGGCGATCCTCGCGGGATAGGCTCGCAGGCACACAGGCCACAAGAGAAGACGCTCTGTTGGCGGGACCCCAGGAAGGCGACGACTGGCTTCAGAAAACCACCAGACGTCCGAAGACCGAAGACCAGAAGACAATTCTTCCGAAGACAGAAGACAGATGACAAATCCTTTTTGAAGCCCAGAAGACAACCACTCCTCTGAAGACCAGAAGACAACCACTCTCAACTCTCTGTTTGGCCCACGCACGCTTCTCTTATCCCACGCTCGCACTCCCTCATTGGGCAGAGAGGGCAAGCTCTATGCCCATATTTGGAGCCAAGCCAGAATGAAACACTTGTGCCCATATTTGGGGCGAAGCCAGAGCGCAACGCTTGTGCCCATATTTGGGGTGAAGCCAGAGCGCAACGCTTCTGCCAATATCTGGGGCAAAACCGCACACCAACGTCCAGAGAAACCCTGCCGAGCACACTGGACTGCGCCCACGTACGTGCTGACACGCACGCGTGCAATGGTGCCGATGGATGATGGTGGGAGGAAGCAAGGGCAGGTGTCGTTGTTGTTGTTGGTAATATAAATCCGAACTATCAAAATAAATCACAGCGCACAGACAACTCATCACCCATTAAACAGAGGACGGAACCCTAACTAGAAACACATACTTACAGATATCACTGATCTATAGGACCTGGCTGTTGTGTGCAGTAAGCTTCCAAATTCGCAACAATATAATGTACAGTTGTTCATTCTTCCCCAGATATTTTTTTCTGTCATTGCCAAACCACAAAAATTGCCTCCAAAGTGCCCATTCCTGGCACAAAACCAAATTGCATTTCATGTATGTTAACACTCTGTCGTATTAATTTATCCGTGATGCTCTCTCCCACTTTCATTCCATGGTCCAGCAGCTTAAGACCACTAGAGTTGCTCTGAACTCATGCATAACACTTCTCTTGATTAAAAAAAATTCAAACTTCGATAAATCAGACCAGAGTATCCGATTCTATTGTTTCATCACCCAATATTGGGCCTTGCAAATTTCAGTCTTTTCACCCTTTGTGGTCAATTCTGTGGTCTCAGCAGTGATTATTTTGCTGCAACTCTGCCATGGAGATCTGCTGCAATCAGCCTTCTGCACACATCGCTCGACGTAATGTTAATATTACGACGTAATATTAATAATAACACTTGCCTATCAAGCAAATGGACAAGCTGATGAAAACTAATTTTCACATATTCACTAACTTGCAACATTTATTGTGGTAACTTGAAAATCACATTTATGTAACTGGTGTTGATTACAGTCATTCGCCACTTAACTGAGGGGTTACGTTCTGAGAAACGCGTCGTGAAGCGACGTCGTCGTTGTGCGAACATCTTTTCTTTTTTTTTTCGTTTTCGAACATCGTAGTTACACAAAACTAGACACTTCGGCTATATGGTATAGCCTATTGCTCCTCGGATACAAACCTGTACAGCATGTTACTGTACTGAATACTGTCGGCAATTGTAACACACATTCCAAGAGAGACTGAAGACACGTAAGTTTTACCTTTGTGCTGTTCATGACGGCCATCGGTGTTGTTCGCAGCATCATCTCCTCTCGCATCGATGATAGAAAGATGAATAAATAGCGTTTGGATTTTATAAATACGTAATCATTGCATCGATGTTATAATTTATGAATGACGAAACGAGCTCCTGTCAATTGTGATATATATTTTCGGAACAGTGCGATTGTTTTAACAACATGAAAAGCTTCACTAAAAATAAATGTGTTTTAATTTCGACTGTAACAACGATTTATTCGCGGAATTCTTCAATTCAAAGGTAATTTACTTGCTTGAAGGTAAACGTGGAAACATTGGTTCAGTTTGAAAGCCGATTTCCTTGAATCCCGATTTAGCACGACCCTGATTTTTTCTCGATGACATTTTATGGACCTCAACAATCGCATTTTAACAGGGCCACACTGTCGTTTATTATCATTATGAAGTATTATGTACAGTACAGCGTACATAATTGTATGTGCTATTTTTATACGACTGGCAGCGCTACGTCGGCTTCATCACTCGGCGATAGGAATTTTTCAGCTACATTTTTTTTCTTTTTTTTCAGAGCTGGCAGATCTGTCGTATATGCGATCGATCCGTCGTTGCCCGGAATGTCGTTAAGCGGCGCATGACTGTACTTGAATTTTTTTCATTATTTATTCTACAAAAACGAACAAACTGTTTCCTGCATATTTTATGTCGTGGATCGATATTACGAGCACATGATAACACAATATCGTATTAGCTGCCTGGGTTAGCCCAGTTGGCTGGTGTGAATTGCAGCGGGTAGTGTCAACAGCAGCCATAACAGCGAGTTGATTCGACTGTTCTTGGTCACATTATGGGTCTTTCCACTCCAATACCACACCAGTTGGGCATTCGATCAACTCAATGCATCATGTTCTCTGTCCCGTACGCTCCATCTCTAATTAATGGCAGAGCGAGTGACAGTGAGGTGTATGGCACAGCCCAGATACACTGCTTTGGTTGCCGTTCCCAATTAACAACTAATTGTAATGACAATCACCATAGTTCAAGTTCACCCCAAGATTCGGAATATTTAATAATGGAACATGGGGGAAGGAAATAAAAGAGGTATATATATATATATATATATATATATATATATATATATATATATATATATATATATATATATATATATATATATATATATATATATATATATGTGTGTATATTGATGCGGTCACGGGTACTGAGACACCAGCTTGTCACTCAGGGGATTTAAGCCCCGGTTGTCCTCGGTAGAGCCGGGCCTGGGGCCACCACTCACAATTAACGTTGTGGTATGGTGGGTTGTTCGAGAAACACGAATGCCACCCAGTTAACTACGACTTCCACGGTCCACCGTCTAATTATGCCATTTAACTAGAGGTCACGTGGTTACCTGAGCGGGGAGCGTGCCATTGGCAGAGCACCAATGTTATCTCGATTAGATTTAATTAGGGCAGCCGAGCGCTTTAACCGCTGATGCGTGCCGACTATTTTTGGTCAAATCTGTGGTAATTACCTCCCAGTTTATCTCAGTTCAGACAATGCCAGACCAATGGAAGGAAAGGACAAACACGGACAGGTTGGAAATCGACAAATAATTTATTAATAATAAAATAAATAAATAAAATAACTTTTTATTTTCTGTTATAAATACATAATAAATTTCAAAGCAAAATCAAGCAAAATGCCAAGAAAGAGACAAAGAGAAAATGCCAATCAGGGGGTTGAATTACTTACAGCTAAACACAGACAAGGCTACCCAACAGATAATTTTTTTTGGGGGGGGGGGGAAGAATCGTCTCGCTCACTGGAGAGTAGTCATCCGTGAAGTGAAAACGTCCTGAAATGCGAGCATGCATGTCACGTCCGTCGCCAGCACCCAGCCTTGCCGTGCATCCTCTCGCGAACAGCCTTGAATGCCAGTTGACGTCTGGGAGGGCACCGAGATCGTCTGTCATGGGTTTAGACCCTGGTGCTGCGACACGGGCAGCTTAAACTGGTGACACTTCTTTCACTTCACGAAACTGGTGACGTGCAATGACCCACACGGTCCGACGGTGACTGACCCACGCCTCACTTGTTGTTGACTGACCAGTGCCTCACTCGCCGTCGCACTGCTCACACACACGCACACGCGCACCACATGCTCGCTTGCTCAAGCACTGGGAAGGACGAAGTGTCTCATTGTTGGCGCTGGTCAGACACCCACACATGCACCATGCACTCAATTTATTCTCCTCTTTTCTGTGCTTACACCCGCTTCTTGCTCGCTTCTCACGCTTACTTCTCTTGCTTTCTTTTAGGCTCGCTTTCCCTCTTGCTTTCTTCTCCTCCTTTTCCTCTCTGGCTTGCGTTCTCTTCCTTTTCCTCTCTGCTCTTACTTCTCTCTCGCCTCTTTTCCTCTCACTTCTCTCACCCTTTTCCTCTCACTCCTCTCCCCTCAGAACGGACCTCCAATTTGTTTTATATCTGTGTGCCATTTCAGCAGGCGCAGTCCACCCCAAGCTCACCCCGCCCCACTTGTGCATGGTTCCCATGATGAACCGTTCGCTCTCAAATAAGTCGGGTATCGGCACTCGCGAAAGAATGTTGCTGAGGAAAAATATGGGCGCACGTCAGAGCAGTACTTCTGAAAGGTATATTTGGATTTTGTGATTATAATGAGGTTCTACATGGACGAAAAATTATATTTCATGTCAAAGGAATGATAATGAAAATAGGTTGCTTTTTGGGGTGGTAATCCTTTTGGTGATCAGAATAAATTTGTTATTGATGAAATGAGTTGATTTGTAAGTGAATTGACTCTTAATCTTAAATCAGGAGAGATGTTGAATAGAAGACTTAACTCAAGGAAACCAATAAATGCATCATAACTTAAAAGAAGATGTCAACATGTTAAACTCAACCAAACCACAAACAAGTGGATTTTGGGTGTTCTGGAAGGAAAGCCACGATACTTTTGGCTCATTTTAAAGAATCAGATGCAGATACTGCTGCTGACAAGAAAAATGCATTGATCGATAATGCCAGGGTGAATCAACTTCAGGTTTCTCTGGATGAAACATTTTATACACGAGACAGGTTGGAAATTGATTGGGATAAAAATGATTCTGCCAAAGCTTGCAAGGCTTACCAAAAGGTGTTTGAAAGCAATGGTAATGAAGAACCCATTTTGGATATGGTAGCATTTTAAAAACTTTAAACAATCTAAGCGATTGAACTTAGCACTCAAATTGAAACTATAAAGTCTAATCGAGTGGATTGTTCCGCATACATTGAAAGAAGAGAAAGTGAAAAAGGTGATTCATATTGTTTGTTTTGGTAAGAAACAGAATTACAGATTAATACAGATAATGGCTTTATGGTTAGTCTCACATAATTTTTCATAAATAAATGAGTGTTAAAGTGCTAACTGTCAAAAATGTTCATCAAATCAATCTTGATAAACTATCATCTTTTTTTTATTTTTTTTTTTTTTTTTTTTTTTTTGTATACCTTGGTCGAGGCTCGTATGAGAGCTAACACACAACTCACAGCAAGGAGGCATGAGACAAGAGGGGTGGGAGTGGAAGGGACAAAACATTGGGGAACAGACAGGTGAACTGTGGAAGGGAGAGGGATGGGGATGGGACGGGGAACATGGCGAGGAGAAGATGGACATTACAGGGACTTTCAGGAAGGAAAGCAGGAGAATTGAAGGAAGTGGGCATGGGTGGATTATCGGGGGTAGAAAAGATCGAGGATTTGGATGGGGGAAGATAAGAGGTGGTGGTGAACAGCTGTTTTGAAAGCCTGGAGGGAAGAATGGGAAAGAATAGAGTGAGGAAGTTTATTCCAAAGGCGGGAAAAAGAGGAATGAAAGAGTGAAGATGAGCAGTGATTCGTGATTTTGGTAGTTTTACCAGAAGGGGGTTGTTGGCGGACCTTGAGCGCCCTGTGGAAATGTGGTTGGGACAAATCGCAGAGAGAGCAGGGGGGCAAGGCTGGAGAGGAGTCGGTAGAAGACAGAAAGACCACCGACCAACCTGCGGTGATTGAGTGAGAGGCCCAAAGACTCAGCTTCATTGCGGGAGATGCCAATGATCTTAAAAGCCCTGGTTTCGACAGCGTGAAGTCGAGAAAGGTGGGAGGCAGGAGCACCAGCCCAGAGGGGAGAGCAGTACTCCATCAGGCTACGGACAAAAGCTTTGTAAGTAGTCAGGAGCTCAAGAGGGCCGAGGAAGGACTTTGCACGACGGAGGATTCCCAGTCGGCGACTGGCTTTTGAGGCAAGGTTGGAAATGTGACTTTCCCAGGAAAGGTCATGGCAGATAGTGAGACCCAGAAGCTTGAAAGAAAAGACTTCTTCCAGAGGATTGTTGAGAAAGTGGATGGGGGGTTTTGTAAACGGTCCTTTCGAAGAGACATAGTGAGAGTGTGAGATTTGTGTGGATTGAAAGACATGTTCCACGTGTTGGACCAGTTTGTGATTTTATCCAGATCTGCAGTGAGCGAAGAAGCTGCTGCTTGCCGGTCTGAGGGATGACAGATGGTACGGCAGAGGGTGGAGTCATCGGCAAAGAGAAATAGAGGATTTTCCAGAGAGTCCGAGAGATCATTGATGAAAACCAGAAAAAGAACAGGGCCCAGAACGCTACCTTGAGGAACTCCAGCCTGCACAGGAAGAGGGGATGAAAGAACTCCATTTAGGGCCACACGTTGACTGCGACAGGAGAGGAAGTCTGCGAGCCATGAGTGGAGATGGCCTTGAATACCATGGGAAGAGAGTTTGGTGAGTAGGGCAGGGTGCCAGACTGTGTCAAAAGCACGTGATATGTCCAGGGATACGGCTCGGATTTCCTGTCTGGCATTGAGGACCTCCATCCATTGATGGGAGAGCAGTAGCAGCATATCCAGGGTAGAGTGACCTGGTCTGAAACCAAATTGATGATTGGAAATCAAGCCATTGGAGAAGAGGAAGGATTTCATGTCTGAAGCAATGATGGATTCCATAACCTTGCTGATGATTGGGAGAAGGCTGATTGGTCTGTAGTTACAGGGATCTGTTTTTGCACCTTTTTTATGCAGGGCAGTGATGTTAGCAGATTTCCAAGCAGATGGCAGATGACCTTGGGAAAATGAGAGGGTGAATAGAACAGAGAGAGGGTGAGCAAGAGCAGAAGAGCAGGCTTTGAGGACACGTGGGCTGATGCCGTCTGGATCTTGTAAAAATCAAAATCCTTGTTTGATTAAAATAATACAATTCAGAGAAAAGGAGGTGTAAGAATTGATGTATTGCACACAAGAGAACAGTTGAAAATGTTTTATGATACTGGCTCACTTAAAATTAAAATGTTAAAAAAAAGTTGAAGAGATGTTCAATAAGATTGATGAGTTGAGGATTTCTCCCATTTCTTATTCTTTTATTTTCTGGTTTAAGTGCAGCGAGAGCATTGATGGTTGGTATTTCAGCAGCGTTAAAAACTGCTAATGGAAGGAAGGCTCAAATACAGGCTCAAGAAGAGTCGGAAAGACGTAACAAAGAGTTGGAGAAACAATTTTTTGGAAATGATGTTATTGTAGATTTTGCTGGAAAACTTGAAAGCCTACCTGATAAAGCAAGATTGTTAGTTTGAGATATGCTTTGTTCCATCACTCAAACTGGGGTAAAATTAACGAAAAGGGGTATTATATCTTTCTCATAAATAAATGAGCATTGATGGGTGATTTAAAGAATTTGGAAAGAATACAACATCAAATATATAACTTGCCAAAAATTGTAAAAAATAAAAAATGGATGATGTGATTATTTGTATGAGAGACTAATTAACAAATATGTCTAAATATACAAAGAATATTATTATGAATTTTGAAGATAACAATGGAAATGGTTCTCATTGGGTTGTATTTATAATAATCAGGAAATATTATTTTGATAGTAATGCTGTTCCACCACCTGATTAAGTAATGAAATTCTTACAGTTTGGTGTTTATCAAATATTTCAAGTCTAATAATTAAATTCCAAGTGTTGTGGTCAATAATGTTCGTATGTGTTATTTCAACTCAACAACAACAAAAAACAATTGATGGTATTTTTAATCAAATGTAAATGACATGTTTGAAAAGATAGTTCTTCCTATGATGCATCTGAAGAACTGGATATTGATTTATCAAATTATTACACAAAGGCACTATTACACATAGTTCAGCAAAAAATATTAATATGAAAAATGCTTATAAATTAATAAATTATCCAAGCCCGACTGATGCAAATGACGATGAGATTAAGTGATTTATCACAATATATATATCATTAAATAAAACAGCACGTTTTGTTAAACAAGTAAAATTTACAACCACAACACCTTTTCTTATTAAATTAAATTATCTGCTTCGTATTGAATTTTATCAAGAAGGAAGTATAGTTAATATGAGAATAGAGAAATGGAGGTATAATATGTGTGATTTAGGATATAATTGGTCTTTTTCATTAAACCTGGAAGACCTACACAATTTTAATCAGTCTCGTAAAGAAGAATATTGCCCTCTTGGTAAGAACCAGGAGATATGTGGAAGCCCAATTAGCAAACAACAAATATACGATTTTGGGAATAGGAAATTATATGATGCTGAAGTAAAAGTATATATGACAAAGAAGGAAGGAAATTGGATAATTATACACAGCCAAGGAAAACAAACTGATTTAACAACATGGAACATGGGGTGGTATTACGAGTCATCATATTATTCTATCATATATTTCTGATGCATAAATGACAGCAAGAAGGCTTCAAGAAAATTATAGTTTTTGCATTCAAGGATACCTAAAAGAAAATGGTGTTAGATTTTACATTCCTGATGAATTGGAACATAGACACAGGCATTTTTCAATTAAGAACTGGCCTTATTCTGATGTTAAAACCCCAAAAATACAGATTTGATTAAAATATTAAATAAAAATGAACTTGTAAAGGTGATGAAACATAAAACTCTTAGAAATCATCAACAAATCTTATTGGTTTCCTATTATGAGAAAAATAATTATGGATACAAGAGTATCACATAATCCAGATGAATATATGTATGATATTCTAATGGGTGAAAGTGGTTCAAGGATAGTAAGGGATGAGGAAAGAGTTGAAGAAACTGAGGCAAGAGAGAAGGAGGAGAGGGAGAAGAGAGAGAAGTGGGAGAGGGAGAAGAGAGAGAAGTAGGAGATGGAGAGGGAGGAAAGAGAGAGAATGAATAAATATAAAAATATGGAAACCAGTGAGATTATTAAAAGATCTAAGGTATTACAGAAAATAAATCCATCTCAACGCACTGAGGAGGAAAACAAAGAATTGACAAGTCTATTCGAAATATATGCGTGGAGTATTAACATTGATTTCATTGAGAAGATTTAAACGAAAAGGAAAAGATTATTGGAAGAGAAAGAAGGAAAAGATAATATTATTGTTGATGTTGGTGTAATTGACTTTGATTAAAGTTTTACATTTTTTTCTTAAATAAATGGAGGAGAGAATGAAGTCATTTCTAAGGATTCTTTATGTTTCAAAAATCAAGATTCAAATGTGCATGTTGGAAACTAAAAAGTTTTTCACACTCTAGGAATTTTTCACATAAAGAAATTAGTTATATTCTCAAATGTAAAAAGAAAACCAAGAGTAAAAATATCTCGTATGTTAAAAGTAAAAATAATAGGGTTATACAAAAAGGCACATGTTTGGTGTGGGGCTCAAAAAAGAGTAAATTCATCAACAAAAACAAACGAGGGGGAGATATGCAAAAGTTTTTATCAGGAAGTAAATTTACACAACTGGATGACCAGGGGAATTACATCGACCAGGGTATTCTTTCTGTGGTCCAGGAACAAACTTGAATAAAAGATTAGATGAGGCTGACAATTCGAAACCGTGAAGCAAACCTATCGATAGGGTTGATGAAGTGTGCATGAGACACGATATTGATTATGGAAATAGCAAGACATTGGAAGAAAAACACGAAGCGGATAGAGAAATATTGAATAATTTATCTTTAATACAAAATCCAACCTGGCGAGAAAAAGTTGATAGGTTCATTGTGAAGAAGATGATCAATGCTAAATTGAAACTTGGGCTTGGAAATTCAAAAATCTTATAGGCTCTCATGATATCATTAAGATTGAAGAGCAATTAGCTGATGAATTACATAAACCAATAATCACAAAGTTTAAGAGAAGGAAGATTTATTCCAAGGAAGTTGATTATATCTGGTCCGCTGATTTGATTAACTCAATAATGATAAGGGGTACAAAGATGCTTTAACTGTTATTGATTTGAGGAATGATATGCATGGGTTGTCTCTTTGAAAAACAAAACAGGTAATACTCTTATGTTAGCCTTTCAACAGATATTTAATAAAAGCAAGAGAAAGCCAAAGAAATTGTGGACTGATGAGGGTACAGAGTTCTACAACAAGACATTTAAGAGTTTTCTTTAAAATATCAGCATTACATTACACAGCACCTTTAATGAAGGAAAAGCGGTTGTTATTGAGCAATTCAATCGCACTTTAAAAAAGAGACTATATAAAAAGTTCACTCAACTCGGTTTTCAACAATGGTTATCTTTAATTCAGGACATTGTAGATAAGTACAACGACACGATTCACAACTCAACGAAGACGAAGCCATCAGAAACATTTACAAAATTAGAATATAAAAAACAGATTAATGTCATAAAGCCTAAGTTCAAAGTTGGTGATATGGTAAGAATATACAGGTGGAAATCTAATTTTGAAAAGGTTATTCTAAGTGATGGAAAAATTAACTTTTTTAAATTGTTGATGTCATCGGCACAGTTCCTTAGACTTACAGATTATGTGATTTAGAGGGGAAAGATTTTAGGTTCATTTTATTTACAGGAATTACAAAAGATCAAACAAAGCAGATAATACTCATGGGAGCAATAGTTTTTCACACTCCTCTGCATATACACCTGTGTGGAGTATAGTCGGGGGTATCTGCCGAGTTATTAAATTAAAAATAATAACAAATAAACAAGACTATGTATAATATGTGTATGGGTAAAGGGGACGTTCTTAGATCTGTGAACCCCAAACACAGAATCCTCAACTGAATAGTCAGTCAAGGGTTAACTTTTGTTTGTTGGTGTATGCACACAGAGAGACACAGAGAGACACAGAGAGACACAGAGAGACACAGAGAGACACAGAGAGACACAGAGAGACACAGAGAGACACAGAGAGAGAGAGAGAGAGAGAGAGAGAGAGAGAGAGAGAGAGAGAGAGAGAGAGAGAGACACACAGAGAGAGAGAGAGACACAGAGAGAGAGAGAGAGACACAGAGAGAGAGAGACACAGAGAGAGAGAGAGACACAGAGAGAGAGAGACAGAGACAGAGACAGAGACAGACAGAGAGAGAGAGAGAGAGAGAGAGAGAGAGAGAGAGAGAGAGAGAGAGAGAGAGAGAGAGAGAGAGAGAGAGAGAGAGAGAGAGAGAGAGAGAGAGAGAGAGACAGAGAGACACAGAGAGAGAGAGAGAGAGAGAGAGAGAGAGAGAGAGAGAGAGAGAGAGAGAGAGAGAGAGAGAGAGAGAGAGAGAGACAGAGACAGAGAGAGAGACAGAGACAGAGACAGAGACAGAGACAGAGACAGAGACAGAGACAGAGACAGAGACAGAGACAGAGACAGAGACAGAGACAGAGACAGAGACAGAGACAGAGACAGAGACAGAGAGAGAGAGACAGAGACAGAGACAGAGACAGAGACAGAGAGAGAGACAGAGAGAGACAGAGACAGAGACAGAGACAGAGACAGAGACAGAGACAGAGACAGAGACAGAGACAGAGACAGAGACAGAGACAGAGACAGAGACAGAGAGAGAGAGAGACAGAGAGAGACAGAGAGAGACAGAGAGAGATATCGAGAGATATCGAGATCATAATTAAGCTTCACCCTAACCCACCCAAACCCTCACATTCAAAACCCCAACCCAACCCTCTCCCAACAATATATATATACATATATATATATATATATATATATATATATATATATATATATATATATATATATATATATATATATATTAATACGTATTTCAACATAATATTTTTTTAATGTTTTTTTTTCTTCTCTTCTTCAAATTCTGTCTTTTTAAATTTTCAGGTTTGTTGAAGTAGAAAGGGGAAGTAAGAACTTTCCAGCACTTTCTTCCCAGAACTTTCTTGATATTGCTCTCATCAAGCACCATCCAACAAAGAACCACATTGATAGGTTTCGATCCCCAACAGTCTTCTTGGTAGAAACCACATTTCAAGTCTCCAAAATAAACCCAACTTTCCAAGTCTCTAAGGTATAACCACATTCCTGATGAGTTTCTAAGCTATGTATCACATTGTGAGTTATCAAGCCAGAACCCACATTTCGAGTCTCCAAAATAAAACCAGCTTACAAAGTATCCAAGGGATTACTCTTTTCCTGATTTTTTTTCAAAATTTGTGAGTCTCCAAGGTAGGTTCCATATTTAGAACCATCTTGGCAGAACCCTTTTCCCGAGTCTCCAAGGTAGTTATTTAAACCGTCAAGGCAGAACTCCTTTACTGATTCTTTTCAAAATTTGTGAGGTCTCCAATGAAGGTTTCATATTTAAAACCACCAAGGATAACTCATTTACTGATTAAAAAAAAAAATGTGTCTCCGATGTAAAACTTATGTTCTGGCTCATCAAGGTATAACTTGTTCAGTGGGTATTGCCTTGATAACTCACAATGAGTACCATCGATGTAAAACTCTTTTTCAGGATTTTGTGGGTCTCCAAGGTATAACTCTTTGGCTGGGTCATCAAGGTAGAGCTCGTTCTGTGGGTCTTGGTCGCTCACAAGGTCTTCAACAAAACCAACAATTTCACCCCAAGTTGTGGCAAAGCAGTATTTTCATTTTGCATCTCAGACACAATTTCCAGTGAGAGAAAATAATAATGTATTAATTTAATGCAAGATTATTATATGTATAAATTAATCTGTAAATATTAAACGAAAATCTTACCTCAACAGTAAGAGGTTTGAATCCAGTTCACCAACTTGAAGGTTTGGTTCCATACAAGTAGTAGAACTCCAAGGAACTCCAAAGTTATCCCACTCAAGCTCAGCACAGCAGTCCATTCTCAGTAAAAGTAAAAATATGTTTAAATTCAGTCTGGGTTTCAAGACTTTATGTAAGAATGACTGGGTGTGGTTTCCTTTGGAAATTATCTGGACAAGTATTGTGAGTCAGAGCTTAAGTCCAGTGTGACCACTCCTCATTTTCATAAATGCCAAGGTGAGCCAATGAAAATAGCCAAGAATTCACAAGGTTTCGGAAAAGCGATGACAATATAAAACCTATACGCCAAGAAAACCTATAGAAAACCAAGACGTCAAGGTGAAAAACGAATGGCCAAGATCTTGTGAAAAAAGCCAAGGAGTGGTCACACTGAGCTTAACTGGAAATGATGTAAGAGTAGGTGGTCCTTACAAAAGTGGGTGGGGCTTAGGGAAAGTGGGCATGGTGAAGGAAAAGTGGGTGTGGCTTATGGAGAAGTGGGTGTAGCTTAGGAAAAGTTGGCGTGGCCTAGGGGGAGTGGGCAGGGCTTGTGAAAATGTGAGCGGGTCGTGTGTAAAAAAAGGGCGTGGTTTATGAAAAATGATATGTGGATCAGGAGGTAGTCAGACAAGAGCATTAAGAGAACTTTATAATTTCATCTCTGCTCAACAAAGTTAATTAAACCAGGAACCAAGTTTCAAGTTATTATTTGTGAATATACTCAATGGAAATGAATGTTACAAGAAAATTAAGTTATTCCCGAAAGTATAACATGAAAAAATATTTGTTAGTTCGCTCTTTGAGTATAATGAAAATATGAAAGGACTGTGATTATGTTGGGAGGAAGAAGTGTTTTAATCAGTCACTCCAATTTTTCATTTGCTTGTATGGGAGGGGGAGGATGTGAGTCTCCCATTTTGAGGTTTTGGGGCTTGGGTCAAATAGTTTTTCCCTTTTCCCATTCATTTGAATAGGCGTCCCAGAGGCAAGACATCATCTACTCACATATATAAATATTATATAACACACGTGTGAATACCTCAGGAGATATCGGAGTATATCGTATTGTCAATAAATAAATAAATCCTAACTCTCCTATATTAATTTCAGTCAGACGTATGAATAATTAATTACCTGTGGTATTCTCTGATGACTGAGCCTGGTGTTGGTTTAGTGGTTTGCGTGGCTGGCTTGGGATCCTAGGGTCTTGAGTTCGAGTCCCGTTGGCCACTGAATTAACACCAGGGGGTTGACTCAGCCTGTTATCCTTCCGAAGTCGGCGAAATGAGTCCCAGTGTACTGGTCCTGGTGTATGCCCCAGTGAGAATAAGTGTACCATATCCCTGTGTGTTGTAAGAGGTGACAAGGGTTGGCATCAGGAAGGGCATCCAGCCATGAAAATTGCCTCAAGAAGGGAACCATGATTTCATGGAGCCCGCAATAAAGCTAATACCTACTCAGGAGGGAAAAATGGCTGTAAAAAGGCAGTTTTTTTTAGTCTGATGACTGTTTGGATCAAGAGACAATACATGTGCACTTTCTTCGTGATTGACACTGTAAAAGCAGCAAACACAGAGTTCAAGAGAATAAAGTGTGTTTTTGACAACAGGCAGTTTCATTTAACATCATCGTATTTTATTTTGTATAATACCTTTCACGTAAACCTTCAAAGAACGTTGAAACAGTGGGTAAATTCTGTGATGTCCATCTTAGAGGGATGTTATTAATACATATATTGAGGTCATTGTGAAAGTCTTGACGAATGAACTGAAATTATAAAATATAAATGTAGACACGGTGAATTAGCATGCATGATGGGAAGAGTTGTGACGTTGGAAAAATTTATATTTATAGCCCTCAGATCAAAGGGACGTACGCGGCCATAAATGTGACAGAAGACGTGACAGAAGACACAGGACGGAATAGCCAATTATATAACAGCGCGATGTCGCCGCGCTGTTATAACCACTTCTGTCACCAAAAAAAGAGGAAGAAATCACCTCCACAAGACGTTTTAAAAACACTTCTGGTGAAAAAAAATGAAGAACGAGAGTTACAACGCTGCGTCTCAACCACTAACGGAACAGGAAGATTATCACTTCCTGCTCAGAAAATCAACTTCCGGCGTCACACAGAAAACGATTCAGCACAAAAAAAGTCGCTCTTGGCATTAACCCTTCCACAATTCAACCGGCAATCACCGCCCACAATCCACCCGGCAATTTCCGCCCACAATACAACCGGCAATCTCCGCCCACAATACAACCGGCTATCTCCGCCCACAATTCACCCGGCAATCTCCGTCCACAATACACCCGGCGGCGTGACAGAAGACCCAGGACAGAATAGCCAATTATATAACAGCGCGATGTCACCGCACTGTAATTATGTCAGGACCTCACTCAGAGCTTTCTATTCCTTGTGGACATAACAATCCACCTCATCTATGAGTGAGTTTGAAATGCTGTAATAATAAGGGGAATGAATATATACATACCTGCCAACCCCACCGATTTGCGTGGTAGCCGACCGATTTTCTATAGCTCCCAACGCCTACCGATTTTATTAGTCAGACATACCGCATTTGGAAATTATTATTGAAAAAAAAAGTTGTGTTTTTTATTCAGTTTTGTGTTCGTTTCTCACTGCCAAGATCGTATTACACGCGGCTGCTTCACCATTCTACAAAACTCGTGCCTGACCTTGGTTTCTTATCTCGTCAGCGATTGGTTATTGCTTCCAAACTAAGCATGACCAATCAAATAGGACGACAGGAAACAGCTGGCATTCATTTCCAGACAACGCGCCATTGGCATTTTCCATTCATGATCAAAGACTGCAGTGAACAGAGAGGACTCATTGCTTCAGTGCACAACAACAACGCAAACACCAGAAAAGAAAAAACCACCCCCACGCTGTGTCAACGAGTTTAAACCAAGTTGGACAACAGAGTTCAAGTGTATCAAGGCTTCGCGTAAGGTAAACTGTAAATATGTTATGAAATCAGAGTGGCCAGTCATTTCATTCATAAAGATGTATCAGTGAGTTTATGTAAACTCTTGTGTACACGTATGGGCACATACATGTGGAGCTTGGACAGTCAGTAATTTATGGAAACGTGACCGATGATCATGATGTCTTAGAAAAGTAAAGATTGGTGAGTAAATCAACCATGTTAAGTTTTCTCTTTTTCACTCTAAAAATATGTTGATATATTTCAGCTAACTGTGGTCTCAAAATGCAGGAGATTGCACCATTTTGCTTCATTTTTTTGAAAAATTTCCGGGAGGGGGGCATGCCCCCGGACCACCTGGGTACACGTGCGATGCCAGCCTACCGCTTTTCCTTCAAAAAAGGTTGGCAGGTATGTAACTAATCATATACAATCATACTGAAGACCAATCACTGCACCACAGTTCCAAGAAGGAAGCCGGACTTAACTGCACACACACATACACACATACATACACACATTACACACACAAACATGCATATACTTACACACACACACACACACACACACACACACACACACACACACACACACACACACACACTTTTGAGGAATTAATTTGTTGAGGAATTAATCATATACAAAGTTTTCATGAACAGTTTAATCGTGTATGAAACTTACCAACGTTATGGGTCGTTTTTTCTTCATCAGATGAAAGATGGTCATGAAGAAAGTTGTCTTTCATCTCCGTTAGGTCAAAGTGTTTCAATTTGGAGAAATGCGGCTTTGATAATGCAAATTGCATTTGAGGAAGTGAAACACAGTCTGACATTATTTTGGGAAAATACTGGGTGTGGTTGAAAAGCAGAAAAACGAACTATGCGTTAAGTCTCAGAAAATTACCCAAGTTTTGGAGGTTGTTGTTTGCCAGAAATGACGTGCTCAGCCAAGAGCTTTAAGAGAGCTATGTCATTTTTCATCTCTGCTCAACAAGGAAACTTAAACCAAGAACCAGGTTTAGGTAATACTCGATGGTAATGAGTGTTAAAATAAAATTAAGTTATTTCCAAAAATAAAATGTAAACAAGTATTTATAGGATCTCAATTTGACTTCTCAGTTTGGTTAAAGAAATGATCACATGAAAAGAAGGCGAAGCTCCAGGCCCTGGCAGGGGAGTAGTGTCAAAAGGCAGATGCTTGATGAAGTAATGTGTTCCAGTTAGAAAAGGAGAAATATGAGTAAGCGTAAGCGAGCGAATATTGCAACTTTGAGAAAATTTGGTTTCCGATCTTCATGGAGTGCTGCAATATTGGTGTTCAAATCCTGGAACTCAGGTGATAGCAGAGACACATGAACATCATCTCTTATGGAGAGGACATTCCAGGCACCCACCCAAAGGGACCACCTCAGGTTAATCTGAGGAGACCACCGTCTTGTGGAGGACACCTCAGCACCACCCAGAGACACACCTCTGCAATCCAATACAAGAAGGTTACTGCATGATTTTCCTTCTATCATCAAAGTATGGGGGTCCTGAAGGCTTTGCCCCAATCCAGTCATCTGGTGAGCTGCCCTGCAAAAGGCAGCTGCACAGGAGATACTCCAATGGAGTGGATTTTCAGTTTTGTTTGCACTTTTTATGTGTTTTGTGGAATGAAGTGTTTTATAGTGGCCAATGTGCAAATCCTGTCACCAACTTCCTATTAAAAGGAAACCCAACTGCAGGAGGACAAGACCACAGATGCAGTTGGGCACCAGATATGAATGGCTGATGACTCACAAGGAGCTCCTCCACCCTTTGACAGATTTTGTTTTTAATATAGCTGGGTGTCCAGAGCCATACTATACATCCTCCTCACCAGGAAACCTTGTGGGGGAGTCGATTTAGTCACCCACAACACGACCATGAAATAGGTTCCAATAGTATTACATGGTACCTGCAGCAAGTTACAGATCTGATCTAACCTGACCTGACAATAACATTGCCATTTTAGGCATTGCCCTTCATTTCTTGAGATGCATGGTCAATGACGGTGGCCTGAATGAAATGGAGTGTGTCATATCTGCACAGATGGGTACTGAGTGGGTTGCACCTTCAGTGGGAAAAGGATGGTGTCAATTCAGTGAAGGTAGTAAGAATGTAAACAACTATCATGACATCTGCCAACCACTCTTTCCATGCCCCATCTTATGCATCAGATTTCATGCTTCCCCAAAATTTTACCACTGGCAAATGATTTTGTACATATCTCGATGAGAAAACGCACGTCATTATCCCACCAGTTTTACCTGGCATCAAAGCAGCCAATATTAACAAAAGAGGTCAAAGCACCTCCCCCATCTCCCCTCACTCCCCAAAACGGAACTATGCCATATTACCAGTGAACACTCTCATATTGTTATTGATAAAGGTTGATCAATGGAAGTTGTTTAACAATAGATTACTTATATTTCTGTGAATCACTTTTGTTGGACTTTGAAGAGAAGGATCTGCCATTCCAAAGAGTTTGGACATCAATCTTTTTTTTTTAAGCATGAGAGGTGTCGTGTGCAGAACTGAGTGTGTTGGATAAGCCAAGCATGTGGTCAAGCATGGCATAACCATGATAATCTCCTTATCTACTTCCTTTATATTTTTGTTTGTCAAGTTGTGGAGTGTGTCACCTTTTTAATATTAATTTTTGAAGTGTTTTAAAAGATGCTTGGATCATTGATGTGACTGTACATGTAATGTGAATTAAGTAATGAAGAGAAAACATAAGTGCATATAATGTATAATTTATTTCTTGGATACCTCAAAGAATGCTTGATTTAATGTTGAATATGTGGATAAATAATCAAAGATAGAGCCCAATATCTCTCAACAGAAGATGCTCCCTTGAGAGCTTGTCACAGTTGGAATTGCACCTTTGTGAATGACACAATCATCTCTGTAACCTCTGCTTTGGCCCCAAGTTGTGCCATCAGTTGCTCCCTACTTATCACTTCTTTATGTACAGTAATTTCAGAATGAATAAGCATATACATTGCAAAGACATGCACACAAGCACCCACACATAATTACATTGCATTTTTTTTTAAAACAATGTTGTAGCATTTTGGGAAGAAAATGCAGCCAAGAAAGCCATATGCAAGTGCCTCGACAGCAAAGATTTCTGTAGCAACAGCGAACTTTCCTTGTGTGCTCCCATAAGCAGGTATAAAGGCAAGAAATACAATAAAACAGAAGAGTATGTTGTATGTGATTAATTTTGGCTCAGAACCCATTGTAGGCATTTTACCAGCAACATAAGCCAAGTAAAAACAAACTCCTGTCAGAACTCCCAAGAAGAGCAGGGGCAGCACAAGCCATCTGGAGGAGTTCCTCAGGCATTCCAAAAGGACAGTACCAGCACGAGCATGAAGATTCTGCACAGGTTTCGATTTCCCAAGAAATACCAAAATGACACACAAGGCAATCTGGATACATGAGCAAAGGCCCAACACCGCCAGTGGCTGCCTCAACCACAGATGTGATTTCAGGAAAGGGGGCATTGCTGTGGAAAAGGAATATTAGTTAACAGGAAATAAATTTCCACTCATGATAAAAATGAAAATGATGCAAAACAATAAAATGAAATACATAGTAATAGCAAACCATCATTTGTGGTGAAAAGGAGTAGAATGTTGTTTAAAACACACGCCATGGCAAGTGTTAAGCAGAAAATCACTATTTCCTCCCGACACTGACAGGACACTTCTGTTGGTTTCCCAACAAAGGCCCAACTTGTGGCAAAACAACCTGTTAGTGTGAATAATAGGACAACACTTATTAGAAGTTCATTTCTTTTCAGAGCTGATGATTTTTGTTTTGTTATAACCACAGCAGCAAGGATTTCCACAATAACACCAATTAATGACAGAGTGAGCAATACGATTGCAAGAGGATCGGATATTGCCAAGAACTCTTCAGGCATTTGAATGCAACCATCATGAAAATGATTTGACCAGAAACCATCTGGACATCGATGACATTGCGAAGAATCTAAAAGGTAAATATTGTAATATTTGTCAGTGTGGGGGGCAATAGTTTGTGCCCATTCCCGATTGATTTTTTAACATCTTATCATGTATTTCTTGGTGTACATGACTGAGGCTCATTGAAGAGTAAGAAATGAATGGAAGGGAGCAAAATAGGTAGGGGGAAATACAAACTGCAGAGTCCAAGTGAGAGTGAGATCAGGGGGAGAAGAAGGACACATGGGGTTGTACAAGCTGCACACAAGCTGAATGAAACACAGCAAGAAGAGGTAAGCAAATGCGGGGATGAAACAGAAAAGGAACACATCAACCAACAACTAACAAACAAAAATAGAGGAGAGAGAGGGGGATAAAGAAAATAAAAAAACCTGGAATAAACGAGTGCTTGGGAATGGGGTAATTTCTGGAAGAAGAACATCATGAGTATGGATGGTGGATGGCCTGAGGTAGTGGTGAACAGCTGTCTTGAAGCCTTAGAAGGAATAATGAGATTGAAGTTCAGGCCATTGGAGAAAAAAAAATGATTTCATGTCAACTGCAATGATAAATTCCACGTCCTTGCTTATAATTGGAAGCAAGCTATTCGGTCTGTAGTTAAGAGGATCCATCCTTGCACGATGTTATGTGTATTGCAGTGATATTAGCTAACTTCCAGGCAGATGGAAACCGACCCAGAGAGAATGATTGATTGAACAGAGAAGAAAAAGGATGAGCAAGAGCAGCAGTGCAGGAATTCAGGAAATGTGCACTGATGCCGTTTGGGCCTGTTGCAGAAATGGAGTCGAGGTTTGTGAGATAACTCTCCACCTTCACAAGATTTAGTGGCAAGAAGCAGATGGTTACGAGGGGGTAGGGTAGGTGTAGGGAGTGATGGGTTGGGGACACACTATTTGGAAGGAAACGCAGTATTGTGGAATTCTGACTTCTCACAAATGAGTCAGATGTGGTGCCGACGATTAAAAGTGTTTTTATAAGGTGATTATCCCTGCGATTATGGTGCGAGATTTGTGCTATTAGAGAGTGTTAGGGTAAGGTGTCTTGTCTTTTATTTTTCTTTGTGCCAGGGTGGGCTGGCCAGCATAGGGGTGGAGCAATTTGCTTTCCCCCATTACAAAAGGGAATGAACTGTTGATCCTCTGAATAGACACATGCCACCCCAAGCAGGGTGGAGATTGGTGGAAGTTCAGGATGTAGTCGGTGGTTGATTGGAAAGAAAGCTTTGTGATTGGCAGAGCTATTCCAGCTCTGTGATAGGCAGAGCCTGAAGAGACATTAGAGATTTGAGTCAAGAAGAGAGGTGGCAGTGGAAAGTTTTATTGCAACAATTTGGAGGAAGAAGAAAAGGAGACAGATGCTTTTTCACAAAGTCTGGTGTGCCAATTCTGCCTCGCATGCTTCCTTTTCCAGACATGCTTTCAAAACCTCCAGTTTCTTGCAGAACTGATATTTATACTTTGGCATTATCTATAACTCTGCCTGGGTATCATAAGTGATCGTGTGTGTTTTGTAGTGAGGGGGAAATGATGGCTTATTTCATGAGTAAGCCTGGTGTTGGCTTTGTATTTAGGGTGGCGGCTTGGGATCCTAGGGTCCTGAGTTCAAGCCCCATTGGCTGCTGAATTTAAAAAAAAAATACACCAGGAGGTTGACTCAGCCTATCAGCCTTCTGATGTCGGCAAAATGAGCACTAGTGTACTGGTAAGGGGGACATTTTGGATAAGGGGGACAGTGTACTGGTAAGGGGGACATTTTGGATAAGGGGGACAGTGTACTGGTAAGGGGGACACTGCATCAGCGTCATATCCGCGTCCCAACCAATGATGCAACCAGCAGCCACAGGCTGCACTCGATAGAGGTTTCATAAGTCTTTTTTTGTGTGCATTATATTTTCTTGCATCACTGTCCTTTCACATAATAAATAAATTATTTTTTCCTGAAGGAAACGTGTACTTCATGCCTGTCGCCGTTTTCTCAAACAAGCAATCAAGTTCATTTAGGGGTCCTTGGTGGTTAAATTCTTGCAATTTAGTTTTGATCAGCCGTGGGAGATTAACTCCACTTGTTCCCAGCATATGGCCATTACTCCAGGTGGTGTGTTAAAAAGGCTTGATAAAGGCCATCTTTGTGCTTCTCACAGGGGTGTCCCTCAACAGAGTGAGCATTATCTTTCATTCCATCTTATGTCCTTCAGGCGGCAATATTATACGGAGTTTTAAAGAAGGAAACATCATTAACATCAATAAAAACAAACCCTTTGGGACATAGTTTTGGAGAAGTAATCATTTCAAAAACAAAATTACATAAACATGTGTATATTGTTATAGCCTGGGGTTTAGGGCTCGCCATGAATGAGGGTGGCGGGGGAGAGGTAGTTGGGGGTCATACCAATATATACCGGTGTATCGGTATTATCTAAAAAAAGAAAAAAAAATCTTGCTTTTTTAACACAGGTTCCAAAAATATGCAATGGTCCAATTGTCCATTACCTATTCAAATAGGATGTACAGATCATTGACACATGGTAATTTTTAAAAGTACTCCCACATGAGGAATTCCCATATTTTTCATTTCCAAAGTTTTACCATATTTTAAAATGTATTTTCAAAGTATTTCCCCCCATGATGAAAACGGTAATTTTTCTTCCACCTTTAAATGCTATTTCAATTTATTTTGTTTCAAAGCGAGATCAGTATTGGTGGTTGGCACAGGTCATGTGATCCATCACTGTCGTCATACCACAATAGCTATCATGAGACACTGTGCGGGTATGATTATACCCGCATCGCTTCTCACCCGTGTCGCCATTGCAGATCACTGAATTGGCACAGGATTTCAAAGGCACACCCAATTCATATAAATAACCAATTGCTTTAAAAAAAAATGCCACGAGGGCAAAGAAAAACACGATTGCTTGTATGGTGCTCAGATGCTGAAGGTTAAAAGTCAGAACCTATTGTACTTACATCCTGGTACATCTTGACATCATACGTTCCACTGTTCCAGGTGTAGCCGAGTCCATCAGAGCTTTTTGTAAATCATGTAGTCCAAGTACGGTATTTAAAGATTATGAACACCTTTCTTCGATTTTTTCATTGTTGGTATCACAGCTCGGTATATCTACTGATTTTTTTTTTTTCATTCAGATTTTTTTTTAGTATTATGTGAGTATTTAAATTTCCACCCTATGAGCAGGAAGCAGTTGTTGTTTATCTCACACGATGATGGCAATTGATGCACCAATGATCGGGTTTTAATGGTGAGTTTTGTAGGAAATATTTTAAGAAAATAAAGAAAATCATTTAATTTTTCACGTACAATTTCACGATGATTTGCACACGCTGAGGGATCCTCTGTATATTATAGCCGACAGGTAATGAGTTCATGGCGTAATTAATTCGGGTCATTGTACTGAGGCAACTGAGCTAAATTAGATAATTACAAGCCAGTAGGCGACATGGGTGGTCGCGATATAATTGCATACTTGTCATACAGTTTTTGATGGATCGGGCTGAAATTTTTTGACAAAGAGGTTGATTATAGTGCGCATAAAAGCACCAAAGCCGATTTTTGATTTTCGATTTTTTTTTTTGGGGGGGGGGATTTTTCAAAAAATTCAAAGTCCCGTTGCTAAAGGCCCAGTCACACCTTGACGTTTTAGCCAGCAATGGCAACGTATCAAAATGTATGCAAAACGCTGGCTTACGCTGAACTTTTGATGTTTTTTTTTTAAAGATTCAGACGTATTCATAACGAGTTGGTCGTATGCATAACATATTAGTAACGGACACAGAACGTTTCGTTGTCTTATAGATAACTTATACCAATGAATGCTTAGCCTGTTGTCGGCGTTCACAACCTATACCCAATGATAGTCTAACTTATGCATAGCGCGCTGCACGTATCGCCGACGATCACGTGGCGTAGCCTATTAAAAGGCTGCCGCACAATGATTCAAATCATAACCGCCGTAGAAATGGAAGTGTCAACATCGCAGTCACACCTTGGCGATCTTGCCAGCGTATGCCGACCTCTGAAAAATGCGTCTGAAACGCTGGCGCACGTCGAATACGGTATGGGTAAGTTTGGTATACGTGAATAGAATGCTAAAGTACGCTACCATACGTCTTGAAATTTTAAACATGTTAAATTTTTTTACGGCATACTTGCCGTCTGCCTCACACGTTCTACATGCGATGGGAATAAGTTGTACGCACGATATGCGATCGTTGGCACACGTCGACAAAAGTTACTTGTAAGTTACTCATAAGTCGAAACACGTTGAGGTAATGGTTAGCGTCAGTGTTCCAGACTCCCTGTTTTTTTTTTGTTTGTTTTTTTTTTTCTTCGGTATGACGGTGATGTTGACACTTCGATTTCTAGTGCGGTTATAATATAATATAATTAATAGGCTTCCGCTCAACGATTTATATCATAACCGCACTTGAAATCGAAGTGTCAACATCACCATCATACCGAAGAAAAAAAACAAAAAAAAACCAGGGAGTCTGGAACACTGACGCTAACCATTACCTTGACGTGTTTCGACTTACGAGTAACTTTCAAGTAACGTGTGTGGACTTGAGTCAACGATCGCGTAACGTGCCTACAACACGTTACTCATAGGTTAGAAATAAGTTTCGGGTACGCAAAACATTACCTCGACGTGTTTCAACTTATGATTAACTTACAAGTAACGTGTGTCGACGTGTGTCAACGATCGCATAACGTGCCTGCAACTTATGGCCAGCATTATGCGGAACATGTGAGTCATACGCTGGCATAAGTCGTAAAAATTCAAGCATGCTAAAATTTGAGGACAACCGCAAAGTACAACGATGAAAGCCAGCGTACTACGACGTATGGCAGTGTTTTTCAGCGTGCTCTCAATGTTACCAAAACTTACCCATAACGTATTCGACGTGTGCCAGCGTTTTAGACAATTTTTTTCAAAAATTGGCATAAGCTGGCTAAAACGTCAAGGTGTGACTGGGTCTTAAGCAACGGTGGCATCCATAGCAACGGTGCTCAAAAGCATACAACGAGATCCTGGTATGAACCTTGCAGTCAAGTTTCATCAAAATCGGTTAACTTCTCTGACCTCCAGAGCTGTCCATTACATACATACAGACAGATGGAAAACCTGAGAATAACGGTCGTCTAGCGACTACCCAACGATTCTTGACATGGTGGTGGTGGGGGATTCAGGTGAGGGCAGTTTCTCATGAGAATTATGAGGATTGAAAGTTAAAAAGGACACGATCGTGATGATTAAGGAGTTCGAGAGTTACTTTTTGGAAGTGAGGGCCTGGCGATGGATGGGAAGCTTGAGTTAAAGAAGGGTTGAAAGATGGATTGATTGACGGAGGCCGGAGGGATTAAAGAGGGATTGAAAGATGGATTGTTCTACGAAAGGACAAAAGTTGTAGAATCGAGACACGGGGGACTGGGGACATTACTCAGGGAATGAAACATGCTAAACTCAATGCCATTTCCCTCCCCCATCCCTCAAACAAACGGGCGGGAACGGGAAGTCTATTCTACTTGCAAATTGAAGACGTATCTTATTTTGGGAACCAGAACGAATTCATAGTTCATACTGGTTCTTGCTTTCATACCGGTATCACTTCCATTCCAGGATCACTTCCATTCTGGTATCGCTTCCAAACTATTCTCATCGTTCCTTCTTCCGATCTCCTCCTTCCATGGTATGATCTGATGGGCCCTGTTTTGTAAAATTCAAAGTAAAATTATCTAAGTTAGATAGAAATGGTGATAACTGCTCTTTTGTCTTTTTACTTTTTTCCCACATTGTATGTCTTTTGCTGCACTTCCCACACAAATTACTGTATGTCACTGTTGTATGAATGCCTGTAAAGAAACCCCTCTTTTAAATGTACCTCTTGATTTTCCTCACCCTTGTAAATAAACACTTGTTGTATGAATGCCTGTAAAGAAACCCCTGTAAAAAAATGTATCAAATTATTTTACCTCACCCTTCTAAATAAACCCTTGTTATTTGTTCCTCTAAATCTGCTTGGAGCATGTTTTCATTCATTAGTCTGGTATAGTGTGCACTTACTGTTAGCCTACGACACTGTACACACTGATAAGCTCCACAACATTAGCTGCTACATACTTAGCAGCTCTGTTCTGATACACCTGATTTCAAAAAATATGACAATTACGTATTTATCGTGTGAGCCCCTATTAATATTGCCTTGTCACCGGAAGAGTAACGCGCACAGTAGCAAGAACCCTGCCAGGTTTGGTGTTATCATTTGGGTTCCTGGTTGACTCGGAACCCGCCGGACTGCAGAGTTTTCTGCGGCTGTTGGACGTGATTTCAGGAAACTGAGAAGTCCCCAACATGGCGAAACGTGAACCCCAAATATGTAACAATCTATACCAATAAATATCATTGTGTCAGTGTGTCCCCTATATAACTCCAAAATAATGAAACCTATCAGCTTGAAACTTTGCACGCATACTAAGAGATGTCCAAGGGGGTGGATGAGTTTAAATTGGGTGTTTGGGTTAAATAAAACTCTCCTTTTTGAGATAATCAACGGCCTTGTTTAATTATATCCTATATCAGGCGCATCCTCGACTACCTCGCTATCCATGGGGTCTTAAGGCGCATATTAGGTTTCCTCGCTGGGGTCTGAGGCTGCCATATTTTTGAGCCTGTTCAAACATGCCTTGACTTGCAGCAGGCCACAACATTTTATTCGTGACAAAGTATTTTTTTTCACTTTCCTAACTTATATCATCAAATGTTACTTCCAAAAAAACTTGTGTCATCTATCAGCTCATCATACCGAAAAATTGCTGGATACATTGCAATGCTTATAAACGCCAGGAAACGCCAGTGTTCATGTTTTATTTCATTTTCGCACACGTCATAAACTCGAGAACTCTTAAACGTAGCCAAATTACAAAATTTAAGCTCCAGAATTGAACATTGCAGCAGTTGTGACTGCTAGAAAAAAAGTGCCATTTGTCCAAGTCAAAAATATTTCACATTTTGGGTGTCTCCATGAGGTGTGTGTTTTGTGCGACAGTTCGGTGATTGCTATCATTTGCCAAGCCACCTGTTCCTTATCAACCATTTAATTGGAGTGCTTTCTTGAGTGCTTAAGCCACTTGCCGATCGCCCTTCAGTTGATAGTTGTACAGTTCATGTCTCGATCAGGATGAATAGTCGGCAGTTGCTTCAAGGTAGAGGTTCATGATATTCTAAATTGGTTCTTTCATATGACTCAGTGTGCTTTACAAAGGTTAAATGATTTCTCTTTGCGAGTTACATTTGATAACACAATTTCTGAGCCGTTTGCCATATTAATGTGTTTTCTAAATTGCAGAACCAATTTTTTTCCACCATTCACACGACGATTGGCATCACATCTCTTTGAGACGTTTATAATGCAATGTTGTTTTTAAAAAAATGTTTTTGGAAATTACCGCTAAACAATGGTGAAAGTTACTCAAGGTTTTTGGGTTGTATACAGTATGTACTGTAGTCAGTAATCACAGTGATTCCAATTAGCCGATTTCCGAAAAAAATTCCAATATTGGCCAAGCGTATGTGTGTGTGGTTGTGGATGTTGTTGTTCATAAAGCAGAACATATTCTCTCTGCTTACTCCCTCCTCTACCTCTCTCTCTTTGTCACATCCTCGCTCTAACCCCTTCCGAATACAGTGCAGCACCCTCCTCCCACACACACATATCTATCTATCTATCTATCTCTCTCTCTCTCTCTCTCTCTCTCTCTCTCTCTCTCTCTCTCTCTCTCTCTCTCTCTCTCTCTCTCTCTCTCTCTCTCTCTTTCTCTCTCTCTCTCAGACATTACTTTGATTCCATCTTCACTGTTATTCTATGCAGAATCATTTTGGTGAGACAGTATGAATTGTAATTAATGCTCCACCACACCTGATGTTGTCTCCCCCCTCTTCCCCCCACCCCATCTCTCTCTCCCACCTCTTACTATTCCCGTCAGCGAATTGACAGGTGGTAATTGCTAGTACACATAAAATCACTGTGTGCAGAGGTTAGCACTTGACACATTCTCTTTTGTCAAAGTTTACAGTGTATGAAAATGTCGAAACAATGTCACACAAAAGCATATCGCTGTGAACTGCATTCACTCGCAGGTTATCAAAAAATGCATTTTCTCATATATTTCCTGGACTTTACATTTTCCACGTTTTTCTTTCTGACACTATTGCTGGGGAGAATGTGGTTTATGTTATCAAATGTCTTAATACATTTCCTATTTTTAACTGCAGATTGTCAGCTATATGTCACAAACAAATACATCCATGCTTACAAAATATATTGATTATTAAATCGCTGAATGAAGTTAATATATTCACCAGGAATCTATTACTGCAGTACAACATTTCATGTTAGACTTATTTGCTCTGCATGTTCAGCTGTTAATTTTCCAATGTGTATTTACAAGCTGATGTAATGTCAAATGCTTCACCCAGGTGAATAGTATTCAAACTTTTCCCTCGTCAGGACGAGTGTCTCCAGACCAGTTCCAGATGAGAAAATCTGAATTTCTGTAAAATTACTGCCAATGTTGAGCACCAAATGGCATTTAAAATTTGTATTGACTGTTTATCATGTTATGTACCTTTCATACAACTCGTTGTGGACATCATATATAAGCAAGTTAAAAATTAAAATGCAAGCATAGAGATGCACCTACCAGTGATATTTGAAAATTCTCCATCAATGCAAGGAATGCAGTCAAAACAGCAAATTGCTTCTCCTTGACGGCCCATCTTTCGTGTACCAGGAATACATGGGTCACTGCAAACTGATCGAGGAACCTGTCATTAATGATAGATTAAAAGTGATTGAAGATAATTTGTTGTCGTTCTCAAACATGCACATTTACAACACAGACAGTTTCAAATACAAAGTGTCACTTTGTAATATTATAGAGATACTTGTGAAACAAGTGAAATAGACATAAAATGTCAGAGCCCCCATTGTTTTAATAATTTTGTTGTATGGAGTTAAAGGGCCAGCCCATAATTATATCCAACAAAAATGGCTGCCAGTTTAGCAGTCGGCCATCTTTGATCAGATCGCAAAATAAAGTGAAATGCACATGCATTACATAATGTATTATGTTTGTGCCAAGTTTGAGCAAAATTAGACCATTAATGTCTGAGAAATTGTTGGAGACACATTTAAATAACAAAATGGATGAGAGTCAGCCACTTTGGATCAGATCTCGAAAAAAACATGAAGTTCATATGTAAGCCATCATTCTTTAACTGTGTGCCAAGTTTGAACAACATCGGTAAATGCATGTCCGAGAAATGGTTGAGGACGTGCTGAACATTGGTTTTTTTCAACGAAAATGCCGCCAGTCGGCCATCTTGGATCTGACCTCAAAAAACAATTGACAGGCATGTGTAAGTCATCATTATTTATCTGTGTGCCAAGTTTGAACAAGATCAGTAAATGCCTGTCAAATAAAATTTTGTGGACGTGTTCTACACCAGGGTATTTACAACTTTGATTGCATGGCAAAACAAAATGATGTGCAAATGTATGCCATCATGTGCTGTCTTTTTGCCAAGTATGAATAAAATTGGGCCATACATTTCCATGATATGGTTGCAGACGTACGCACACACACACACACACACACACACACACACACACACACACACACACACACACGGACAAAAAAAAATCGAGACCAAATCCATAAGCCGCCAGTTTGGACTAAGTCCAGCAGGGCTAATAATGTAATTTCTAATCTACTGAAGGAAATTATCAGTGTCAAGGCCCAGTCACACCTTGACGTTTTAGCCAGCGATGGTAACGTATTAAAATTTATGTAAAACGCTGGCTTACGTTGAACTTTTGATGTTTTTTTTTAAAGATTCGGACGTATTCATAGCGACTTGGTCTTATGTATAACGCATTAGTAACGGACACAGAACGTTTCGTTGTGTTATAGATAACTTATACCAACGAATGCTGAACCTGTTGTCGGCCGACACAACCTATGCCCAACGATAGTCTAACTTAGGCATAGCGCGTTGCACGCATCGCCGACGATGTCGTGACGTAGCCTATTAAAAGGCTGATGCACAACGATTCGAATCATAACTGCCGTAGAAATGGAAGTGTCAACATCGCAGTCACACCTTGGCGATGTTGCCAGCATATGCCGACCAAAGAAAAATGTGTCTAAAACGTTGGCGCACGTCAAATACGGTATGAGTAAGTTTGGTATACGTGAGTAGAACGCTAAAGTACGCTATCATACGTCGTAATAAGTAGAGTACGTCAAGAAATTTTAAACATGTTCAAAATTTTACGATGTACTTGGCGTATGACACATGTTCCGCATGCGATGGGGATAAGTTGTACACACGATATGCGGACGCTTACACACATCCACAAAGGCTACTTATAAGCTACTCATAAGTCGAAACATGTCGCGGTAATGTCTTTTTACGCGAAACTTATTTCTAACTTGTGTTTGACGTACTTTGAACCAATTATTTATGTAGTCCCAACACACATTGACGTATGTAGACGTATTCCAATGACGTCTTCCGGTCGACAAAAAAAAATAAATGAACGTGTTTCTAACTTACAACTGCCATATAAAGACGTGTTCCCAGCGATTTTGGGAATTGGTATATAAAAATGGTGTTCATAAAAGGGTACCCAACAGTGTTTTCGAGTCCTTTTTGAGTCGATGTCCATGTCAGCAGTAACAGTATCAGTATCAGTATCAGTATTCGTATTAGTAGTAGTTTGTTCATGTTGGCAGTAGTGGGGGAGGGTGTGGGTTATGATGGATCCTCCTTGCGTCCGCGTGTCCACGGGTAGGAGACATCTTTGCACCATTGTTCGAAGTTCTTCGCGGCTAAGTTTTTTATGGGGCTTTTTCAACAATGAGCTATGGCTTGTTTTTACGATTTAGGTCTATTCATAACGGGTTGGACAAATACACAATGAACTAATAATGTGCATAGAGCGCTTCGATAACTTACAGATACGGTATACCAACGAATAATTATCGTGTAGCCGGCGTTCACAAACTATGCCCAACGATAGCCCAACTTATCCATATCGTGCGGCAGTTTATCTTTGCCGGTGACGTGGGGTTTGCTATTCATAGGCTGCCACTCAACGATTTAAATGGCTGCATCTCCACTATTGAAAGTAGACGCTTGCGCTCAACAATTAGATTTTTTTTTTACACTCAACGACTTTTAAATGGTACCACTCAGCTATTTTCATTGTTTACAATGAATGATTTAAATTGCTGTCACTCGCCTTTGTTTTTTGACGCTGGCGCTCGGAAATTTTAATCGTTTCTATTGAACGTGCTAAATTGCTCAAACTCCACTATTGAAAGTAGACGCTTGCGGTCAACAATTGGATTTTTTTACACTCAACGACTTTTAAACGGTACCACTCAACTATTTTCATTGTTTACAATGAACGATTTAAATTGCTGTCACTCGCCTTTGTTTTTTGACGCTGGGGTTTGGAAATTTGAAGCGTTTCTTCTGAACGTGTTAATACGCTCAAACTCGACTATTTTAAATAGACGCTGCTGATGGATAATTGGAATCAGCCAAGCCAGACATTGAAGTGTGAACATCCTCGTCATGCCGAAGAAAGGTTTGAAGAATGCTGCAAATAAGTGTCCTGGCCGTGGCCGTGGACGCTGACGCAAGGACGATCCATTATACCGACGTCTTTCAGCCTATGAGTAACTTAAAAGTAACGTCTGTCGACGTGTGGCAACGATCGCGTAACGTGCCAACAACACGTTAATCATAGGTTAGAAATAAGTTTCGGGTACGCTAAACATTACCTCGGCGTGTCTCAACTTATGATTAACTTACAAGTAGCATGTGTTGACGTCTGTCAACGATCACAGACCGTGCATACAACTTGTGGCCAGCGTAGCGGAACGTGTGAGTCATACGCCGGCATACGTCGTGAAATTTCAAGCATGCAAAAATTTGAGTACAACCGAAAAGTACAACGTTTAAAGCCAGCATACAACGACGTATGGCAGTGTTTTTCAGTGTTCTCTCAATGTTATCAAAACTTACCCATAACGTATTCAACGTGTGCCAGCGTTTTAGAAAAAAAATTCAAAAATCGGCATACGTTGGCTAAAACATCAAGGTGTGACTTGGCCTTTAGCACTTGAATCCACTTGAATCCAGAATGGAAGGATTCTAAAATAATTCTGGTCAATGTATATTAAAAGAGATGAATGTTGATGAATTTACAAAATATTTTCGCAGGTAACTTCTATGGTAATAAATACTGAATATAAAGAAATTCAAACAGAATAAATATAAATGTGTGTCATGTTGGTGACACAAAAGTTTCATACAGAATATTCCCAATAATTCAGTTTCCAAGTTTTTTCCATTTTTTTTCAATGGAGCCACATGTTGGATTGAACACCATAATAACGTATTTGTTTGAGATTACTCTTCATGTTTCAATTTTCAATTTTTCTACTTCATGTTTCAATTTTCAATTTTTTAACTTCATGTTTTCTTTCACGAGTTTTAAATTGTACTTGAACATAATGGTGGTAATTGAGAAGAAAATTATTCTTACCTGATTTGATCCGCCGTTCCATTTCATTTTAGTTTCATTCACATAAAGCTTTTCACCAGGAAGAGTTGAACGGTATGAACCAACAGTTTTGAAATCCATCACTCCATTGCTCTCAAGTTGCCAACTTATGAGATCGTAGATTGCAGGTGGATCTCCATTCTCATCAAAACTTATCATTTCACCAATATTATTTATGAAGTGGACTCTTTTCAGGTAAAAGAGTAACTGAGTGAAAAAGGTTATTTTCTTTGTGCAATAATTTCATCAGCGAGCATATATGGAATCAAAATCAGCAAATATGAAATCAAATCAAAATCAGCAAATATTGAATCAAATCAAAATCAGCATGTTGCTGCGTCCACTTTCCACCGCTACTCCAGATGCCCCTGTCTAGCCATCCCCCAAGCAGATGTCTGACTCATCACCATCTCCTTGAGATGCTGATCAACCTGCTGCAACCACGAAGCAAGTGGTTGGCCCATTGGCCTCCACCTCTCACAAGGATCCCTAGCTGAGATAATCTGGTGAGCAGGATCAGCATCAGGAAAACGAGCCACATGTCCATACAACCGCAGCTGATGCTCACGGACTATGCAGTTAACAAATCTCATTTGAGTCTCTCTCAGCAACCACTCATTGGACACAAAGTCAGACCAGTGATAGCCAAGGATTCACCGAAGAGACCTGGAACCAAAGGAATTAAGTCTCTCTCTCAGGTTCCTGATCAAAGTCCAAGTCTCACAACTGTAGACCAAGACAGGAAGCACCAAGAACCTGAAGACTCAGACCTTCATCCTTCTGCACAAGTACTGGCATGCCACACTCCATGATCCAGTGAATCAATGACATCCCAGGCCTGACCCAGACATCTATTGACCTCTGGCTCACAGCCAGCAGAGACATGAATATCACTGCCAATGAAAGGAAATCTCTCCGTGAGCTCAACATCCTCACCACAAACAGTTACAGACAAGATAGGAGCATCCAATATATCATTGAAAGCCTGGAACTTCTTTTTGAGCCAAAAGCCCATAATACCAGCAGCTCCGACTCCTCCTTCAGCACATCAAAGGACGCCAAAAGGATATCTAGAATCTCCGCAAAGATGCCTGCATCATCTGCGAAATCAAGGTCAGAGAACTTGACATTCCCAAACGATGCACCACAGCTTGATCTCTCTGACATCCTCCCCAGAATCCAGTCCATACAAGCACTGAAAAGTGTGGGGGGCAGTCCCCATCCCTGATATACTCTGGTCACAACTGGAAATAAGTCAGAGATGGTATCACCCCACCTCACAGCACTCTCAGTTCCAGAGTGTAGTTCAGACATCAGATTGATCAGGTTTGGTGGTACCCCACGAAGACCAAGAATCCTCCAGAGGGTATCCTGATTCGCTGAATCGAATGCTTTGCAGCAATCAACATCGGCTGCCAGCAGCCCCTGCCAAACTCTCATCTGTGTTCTTTGAGGACCCGAGAGCAAGCATATGGTCAATCGTTGACCTTTTTTGTTTAAAACCTGACTGCTCTGGGCACCAGGGCTCAAGCAGATGGAGGCGAACCCTATCAATAATTATCCGAGGGAAGACCTTGCCTCTTGCCTGTAAATGAGAGTGGCGTCATCCCTCGGTAGTTGTAGTCGTCCTGGCGATCACCATTCCCTTTCCAGAGAGGGACAACAAGGCCCCTCATCCAGTCAGTTGGCATGGTGTCTGTGTTCCAGGCGGAGCACAGAACTGCATGTAACGACACAAGTACAGCATTTCCACCAGCTTTGAGAAGTAAAGCAGGGGTGCAACAGATCCCAGCAGCTTTACCCCATTTTAACCGGTTCAACGCAGCCTGTGTTTCCTCAAACAAAGGTGGATCACAGTTGATATGAGGGTGTGATTGATTCCACAAACGAAGGTGGATCACCTGGACTTGAGGACCTCTGGGACCCAAGAGAACCAGGGAATACAAATGACTCAAGGACATAAAAGACCTGACAGACCCAAAAGACACAACTGGACTATCACAGACCCATGGAAATTCTGTGTCATGTAAAATGTGACTTCAGGTCTCAACCCCCGCCCCACCCCACACCCACAAACAATACCATGTCTTTAACCCAGTACTGGATTAAGCCTCGGCTGGCCCTAAGGCACATTTTGAAATTTTAGAGAATGGCTTGAAAATTTTAAATTAAATCTCGGGCTCATGGAAATGGACCCCAGACAAAAGATGAACTGATTCAAGAACAAAATATTTAATACAAAAAAAGACAAATATTTAATGTGAAAATAATTTTTGGCCCGAATTTTGGCTGGCCCTAAGGCACATGCCTTGTCTGCCTAATGGTTAATCCAGCACTGCTTTAACCCCTCCACCACCACACCCAAACTCTGTGCTCCCCTCTCCCTTTCCTCAAATCCTCAGACCCCTCGATCCTAACTCTGTCCCCTTTCTGCCCACCCTCCCACAAGCCAACTCTCACTCCTCCCTCTTTCTTCTTGAAGTCCTCAACTGCCCCAAACCCCAAGTACTCAATCCCCCATCCAACCCCATGTCCATCCCCCCTCTTCCCAACATCTCAATATCCCTCTTCAATTCCATGCATCTTCACCCCCAACTCACTGTCCTTCCCTCCCAATTTCTTCCTGCTCTTTACATTATGCAAATATGCAAAGGGAACTTTGGTGCATGAGAATGCCATTCGGCCTATCATGCCTGTGTTGTTCCTGTTCCCATGTGTTAAGAACAAAATTAAAAGTAAATAAACATGGAATGTTAAATTCACAATCATTTCCC
This sequence comes from Eptatretus burgeri, assembly GCF_056783735.1. NCBI lineage: Eukaryota > Metazoa > Chordata > Myxini > Myxiniformes > Myxinidae > Eptatretus > Eptatretus burgeri. The sequence continues at coordinate 82,749,215 of NC_140961.1, read as the reverse complement.
CCTTTCTTCCATTATCTTAACAATAATTCACAGGCCAGTGTTTGTGTGTTTTCTGGTTTGTCACGCGACTTATCCTCCAATTGTGTGCCACTTCCATCCAGACTTGCCTCATAGGATCAGCATGATCCCAGTTGGTGTGGAGAGGTGTTTTTATCTTTGACATTGGTCTTGTGGGGGAGGGAGGGGAGAGGGATGTACGTATCGTCAAGTGCAGTCTACAGCTGGGAGAGGATATTACAAGTCTCCACCATTTACAGTGCAGTATTCCTGTCCCCACATTTTCCAGTGTAGTGACGTGTTTTGGAATTATTTGCAGAAGGTATGTTTTTGCTTCATGCACATAACTTCATGTTTGTTTTGCCAACACAGTACTGTAGTTGACGTACCACAATGCCCAAATAAAGGCATGCGTCAGAAGAACGTGTTGCATGCTTGGAACAAGAACAAGGAACATGCTTGGAACATGAAAACACACATCAACAACCACTTAACCCGCCTTGACAAGACACCCACCAACAGCACTCCGCAAAAAAAAAAACACAATTACCCATCAATGCTCAAACTCGCAAAAAGTAATGTCAAGATCCCCATACCCCTCTATCTCAATAACTTCCAGGTACCCATCTAATTCTAATGAAACTTATCTGCTGTTTCTGCTGCCACGACCTGTCCAGGGAGGCCATTCCATGCATTAATTACTCTGAGTACAAGTCGTCTGCCTTGCTACCATCTAAACTCTCCTCTTCTTTACTCTCAAGCTATGGCCCCTTGTTCTGTTACTGTCTACTCTGTTGAATAATTCAACTGCACTTATTTTATCGATACCTTTCATTATCCTAAACATCTCTATCATATCGAATCATAACCCCCTCCTATTTCGTGAATAAAGCCCTGTCTCCTTCAGCCGCTCCTTATAGCTGAGTCTCGCTGGGCATGGAATCAATCTCGTAGCCCTGCGCGGAACCCTCTCTATGGCATCAATGTCCTTCCGGAACTGTGGTGACCAGAACTGCTCACAATATTCAAAATGTGGCCTCACTAAATTCCTGTACAATGTTAACAGCACCTCCTTTAATATATAAATGATCCCCCTCTGAATACAACCTAAAACCCGATTTGCTTTACCTGTAGCTGCCTGGCATTGTGCTGCCTGCTTACCTCCCATATCTATTACCACCCCCAGATCCTTCTCCTGTTTGACACACTCCAAAATTACCCCTTACATCCTGTAATTGGTTCACGAGTCAGTAAGTGACCACTATATTCGTTATGGGTGTGTGTCTGTCTGTCTTTCCCGAGCATAGCTCCGTGGGCTTTGATCCGATCTTGATAAAATTAGGGTGCGAGAGTTGTATCATGATGTAGTTGTGTTTTCCAGAGAATGGGCGTGCTGCGCCCATTATGGGCAGAGCCACGCCCAAAAAATATGTGTTTTTTGGGGGTAGCCGGTTTCAAGTTACATCTTCACTGAGGGGGTTTGTCATATCTGGCAGGGTTTCGGTATTTGCTTAGCCCAATGGTACCTGCATAGCCCCACGCAGCTCGATTTTTCATTTTCATCACAATGTCAAGGTCACAAGGTCACGAACTTAGAAAATGTCAAAAAAATAAATAAATTGGGCATCGAGCTCCAAGGGTTTTCAACTGTTTCGAATGAAAGTTGGTATGCAAATAGTGCTCGTCGAGTACTACAACTTTCATCATTTACGTTTTTCCCGATTCCCACCAGTTTTCCCGTGGCATCCCCTCGAATGTCAAAAAATAAAAAAAAGCGAACCCTATACATTGCTCGTGAACCATCGCCGTCTCCAGACTTGTCTCTATTTTCATTGTTCTTTCCCAGCCACAACACCTTACACTTGTTCAGGATAAAATTACATCTGCCAATATTCTGCCCAATCTATGCAAGTATCAATAATATCCTGTATTTGATCAACACCCCCTCTGCTATCCACCTCACCTCCAAGCTTTGTCTCATCTGCAAATTTGGAAAGCTTACTCTTTACCCCATTATCCAAATCGTTGACGTAAATAATGAATAGCAATGGTACGAGCACTGATCCCTGAGGTACCATGCTACTTACATCCTCCTAGTCTGACATCCTTCCACTCACAGCCACTCTTTGCTTCGTACCACTAAGCAAGTTTGCAGTCCAATAAGCCAGCTGACCAGCCACTCCACAAGCCCTCACTTTAGCTAACAACCTCCGATGTGGTACCTTATCAAATGTCTTCTTAAAGTCTTGATATGCTATGTCCACTGCCTTTCCCTAATCCACCCAATCAGTCAATGCTTCATGGAACTCCAAAAGATTTGTTTTCTCCCAAGAGACAAGGTACAAAAGGAGTTGTCTCCATCTCAGATCCCTGGTGAGAGTCCAAGTCTCATATCCATAGAGCAAGATTGGAAGCAACAATGACCTGAAGACTCAGACTTTTATTCTCCCACACAGGCACTGGCAGCACCACACCCCATGATCCAGTGAATCCAAGACTGCAGAGGCCGAACCCAGATATCTATTGACCTCTGGTTCTCAGCCAGCAGAGATATGTATATCACAGTGAATAAAGTGAATACTCGTCTGGTCAATATATGGAAAATACCCCCCTCAACCCCCAAAAAATTGCTACAAAAGGTTTCTCAACCGATTCTGGTAAGTTTTAGTGTACCTGATAACATACTAAAAATTTACCAAAGTATGACCCCCGTTAAAGTGTTTTTTTCAAGATGGCGTCCAAGATGGCTGCCGAAACCTTTTAATGATCAGAACTCTGCAACTATCAACTCAAATTTGATGATCTTGGTGTCTATTCCTAGGTTTTTGGGGGCAAAGAACACATTGAGATCATAAAAAAATGATGATGGCCGATTATGTAACATCAAAATCCAATATGGCTCTTCTCTTCTCTCTTTCCTCCTTCTCTCTTCTCTCTCTTCTCTCTCTTCTCTCTCTCTCCTCTCTCTTCTCTCTTTCCTCCTTCTCTCACTTCTCCCTCTCCTGCTTCTCTCTCTTCTCCTTTTCCTCCTCTTCTCTCTCTTCAACTCCTTCCTCGTCCCTCACTATCCTTGAATCACTTCCACCCCATAGAATATCATAGATATATTCATCAGGATTTCTTGTTATTCCTGTATCCAAAATAATTTTTTTTTACAACAGGAAACCAATAAAATTTCTTTTGCATTTCTAAAAGCGCCTTATGTTTTCTTAACTGTAGAATTTTTTCATTATTTGACATTTTAATTAAATCAAAAGTTGTCGGTTTATCAACATCAGCATAATGCCAATCTTTTATTGAAAATACCTCATTCTTATGTTGAAGAACATATTTATTAAAATACCAAATACCCTTTTCTTGAAGGTATGCTTGGACACAGAAATGATAACTTTCTTGAAGCCTTCTTGCTGTCATTTATGTAATAGAAATATATGTCAGAATAATATTATGACACGAAACACCTCCCCATCTTCCCATAGTTAAATCATTTTGTATTTCCTTACTTATTAGATATAATCCTGTTTTTTTCTGTTTTCATGATATAAACAAGGGCAAAACCATTATTATATTTACCCTTATTAAATTCTTTTATTTGTTGTTTACTAATCGTGCTTCCACAAAACTCATTCTCGACACCAAGTGGATAATATTCTTCCTTACGAGACTGATTTAATTGTTCCAGGTCTTCTAGGTCAATTTTAAATGACCAATTATACCCTAAATCATTCATATCATACCCCATTGTTCTATTCTCATTCAAACGATACGCCCTTCTTTGTAAAAAATTATTTTAATTCGAACTGTGAATTCTGTATGAGCTGGATATAAAATCAACACTTCTGTATCTTTGGAATACACGGCCGTTTTATTTAAGGATATATATTGTGATAAATTGCTTAATCTCACCAAGTCATTCGCGTCAGTCGGGCTTGGATAATTTTTTTAATTTATAAGCATTTTTCATATTGATATTTTTTGTTATCCTATATTTCTGTCATTCAGCCTGTGCCTTTGTGTAATAATTTGATAAATCAATATCCAGTTCTTGGGATACACCAAATATAGAACCATCTTTACCAACATAAGTCATTTATATTAGATTAAAAATAATGTCATAAATTTTTTTTATTTTTGTTGAGTTGAAATAACACATACAGACATAATTGACCACAACACTTGGAAATTAATTATTGGACTTGAAATGTTTGATAAACACCATTCTGCAAGAATTTTATGACTTCAACAGGTGTTGGACGACCAAAACTATCAAAATAATATTTGTCTTGACGATTAAAAACACAAACCCAATGAGAACCATTCCCATTATTATCTTCCAAGTTCATAGTAATATTCTTTGCTTGTTTAGGCACGTTTGTTAATTCATACAAATAACCACATTATGAATTTTTAATTTCTTACAATATTTGACAAGTTGCAAATTTGATGTTGTATTCTTTCCAAATTCTTTAAACCACTCATCAATGCTCATTTATTTATTAGAAAGATATAATCCATTACCCCTTTTAGTTAATTTTACAACTGCTTGTGCGATAGAAGAAAGCATATCTCCAACCAACAATCTCGCTTTATCAGGCAGACTTTCAAGTTTTTCAGCAAAATCTACAATTACACCACTTCCAATAATTTGTTTCTCCACTCTTGGTTATGTCTTTCCAATTCTTTTTGAGCCTGGAGTTGAGCCTTCCTTTCGTCGGCAGTTTTCACCGCTGTTGAAATATCACTCATCAATGCTCCAACTGCACTTAAACCAGCAAATAAAGGAATTAGAAATGGGAGAAATCCTCCACTCGTCTCTCTTATTGAATATTTTTTCAACATTGGTTTTGTCATTTTAATTTTCAGTGAGCCAGTATCGTTCAAGATTTTTCCCTGATCTCTTGTGAGCAAAACATCAATTCTTACTGCTCCTTTTCTCTGAATTGGATCAACATTAATCGTCCAAGGCTTTTGATTTTGAACACAAGATGACAGTTTATTAAGCTTTATTTGATTAACATATACCCCAGTTGGTACTGTGCCACCAATTTATTTAACAAAAAATTATGTGAGACAAATCATAACACCATTATCTGTATAAATCTGTAATTCTGTTTCTTCTAAAAGCAAACAATATGTATCAACTTCTTCACTCTCTCCTCTTTCAATGTATCGGGAAGTATCCACTCGATTCGACTTTATAGTTTCCTTTTGAGCACTCAGGTCAAACGCATAGATTGTATACAAACTTTTAAATGCTGTTAGATCCAAAATAGGTTCTTTATTTCCATTACTTTCACACACCTTTTGGTAAGACTTGTATGCTTCAGCAAAATCATTTTTTTCCCAATTAATTTCCAATCTCTCTCGTGGATAAAATGTTCCATCGAGATAAGCACGAAGTTGTTTCACCTTAGCATTATCATTCATTGCATTATTCTTATCTGTAGCAGTATCACCATCTGGTTTTTAAAAAAATGTTCCACAGATATCCTGTCTTTCCTTCCAGAACACCCAAATTCCACGTGTAAGTGGTTTGGTTTAGTTTAACGTGTTGACATCTTCTTTTGAGGTATGTGGGTTAATTAACCCACTGAGTGGGTTAATTCTTCTTTTCAACATCTCTTCTGTTTTAAGATCAGGAGTATATTCACGAATATACCAAATGATTTGATCAATTTCAAATTTATTCTGGGCACCAAAAGCACGAGCAACACCAAAAAGTAATCTATTTTCATTATCATTCCTTTTTAGTTTAAATCTAATTTTAAGACCATACAGAACTTTATCATGATCACAAAATCCAAATATGCCTTTTAGGTCTACTGCCACATTAAAACTATTAACTGCTTTTGTATCATCATTCTACATTCCTTTCGTTTGAGTATATCCAGGGTCTGTGTTTGTTCCCGTTGACATATCAGAAATAAAACCTTCGACAGCCCCCTTTCCCATTCTATCACTGAAAGAATATAGTGTAAATTTCATCATTTCAGATACAGCAGAGACATAATCAACCGCTACAACTTCTTGTGTTCACATGTATAAACGAACACTATCAAACATTTTCCAGCAGAAATAATTTACGAGTGTTGCGTTTGTGTTATTCCCAGCCTTAGTGAATGTAAATTTACACAACAAGAAACTTTCGGATAGATTCAAATAAGTTTGTTAATTATTTATTTCAAAACTTTTTGTACCATTTGCATTCCAGTCTGTTCCAGTTATTGCATTTACCTTGAAGTAATCTTCTTTTTTAGTGGAGGTTGAGATGATAATAGTATCATCCAAATCATAGATACTATCATTTGCTTCCATACTTGTATTTATTTCGGAAAAAAAGATGTTAAAACTTTTGAAACCCTCACCCAAGTATTTGAATTATTTTCTGTCATTCTTGGGGAGACAACTGAGTTTTGCCTTTCTTAATTTATTTTATTGCTTGTAATTTATGAGATACCTTTTGGGCATCTTTTATGCTCTTTACAGCACCTGCTACATTTCCCACAGCAGAAGCAGTTGAACCAATTCGGTCTTTATGTTTAAGAATAGTTGAACCGATACCCATTAGAGTATCAATTATCCCATCTCCTCTAAATTGATGTCCGACACCCCTTTTTCTCTTAGGTTTATCGTACCCTCTACCAAGATACATAACTTCACCCTTGTAGTATGAGGAAAGGAACATCCCATCCCCTGTAATTATTTTATATTTTCCCAACTCGTGTTTCCTCAAAATAACCATCGTATTTATTTATTGGAAAACTTCACGTCGGTGAATTCTGATGGATATAACTTCTCCATTAAAAGAAATCATACGATTATCTTGGTCGGTTATCCTAAAATTTACTCTGTATATGGTTTTTCCTGACACAGCGAGATAAACCAGATTTTTGGGTTCCATATTGAATGTATAACCAATTGGGGTTGAGTATGCGCTGAATGAAAATATTGTATTTGTTCTTATTCCATCATTATAAGCACCATCAATCAAATCACAGTGAATTAATACCGAATTTATTCCTGAGGATATTTGAATGACATTATCACTGTAATACATCCCATTAGTTTCAATCTTTTTTAAGGAGAAACCCAATAACTCTCTAAATGAATGATCATTTGTGAAATCAACCTTGTAGTTATTTTTAAGTTTAATCGTTGATTTTGAAGTATGTTTTTGAATATCTATAAGAGTATTTTTTTGGTTTCTCACCCTGTTCTTTCAGAAGACGAACAATTTCTGAAGATATTTGAGAAATCTCATATGCTCCAGGTGAGACTGTTATCATTTTGTATCCACTTCCCGGATTATAATTAAACTTGTCATTTTTCTGGGTTATATTAAATAAGGTATTATGAGTTTCCATGGACAATAAAGATGACTCATATTCTTTTGTTGGGTGAAGTTGTAGTGGGTATGGGAATGAAGTTGTGTGGTCGCTTGTTGTGAAATTAAAACTAAGGATTGTGCTTCTCATCTTATTTAATGTGAGATAAAATGTCTTTATATTGATATTTATTAATTATTTTCATGTTCATCAACCGGTCTAAAATGGCTGATGCTTCATTAAAATAATTGTTATTTCCAGTCTTCTTCCGACCTAACAACAATAACAGTCTATTAACTAATTGTGATGGGTCATTTGGAAGAAAACTAACACCTTAACCAAGGATACTTAAAGCCTGAATAATGTTTTTCTCCTTCTCATTCTTCCTACTTTTACCAGAAATACTAACCCTCTAATTAAGAGTGTTCAGCAGATCAATATATACTCTATCATCATTATTTTTCATATCCAATGGTTTATCAATATACTTTGATTCATACCTCACAGTTGAACCTTGTCTTCCATCTTTTGTGAGAAGAAACATTCATCTCGGAGTTAGTTTAACAGGGGGTTGAGCAGAACTCAAGAACTTTAATTCATCATTAAATATCAATACCTTTTCTTGAACAAGATGAAATATTGCTGGTTGTTCTGTTGGGATGAGTCCTGCTTTGGTTTTTGAATCTGCTGAATATTCATTGTTTTGAAGAGCATTCACAATATAATTAGGGGGTTGATTAATCTCTTCCAGTTGTTGAAATAATCCTTCATCATCATATTCTAATTCTCCTATATGCTCTAATTCTTCCTTCGTCATTTGACTTAAATCTTTTATCATTTGAAGTTTTTTTAGGAGTATATTCTATTGTGGGAACTGTGGGAATATCTTTAATTTTTTTTCTTTGGAAGTTTTTAAAAGTGGTTTAAAAAATTATCTTGTTTTCTTTCAAATACTTCTTCACCGGTTAGTTTCTGTCTGATTTTCTTCTTTATGTCTTCCTGTTGTTTTACAACTTTTGAAACCAACTCTTGATGTTCCTTAAATCTTCTTGCTCTTTCTTTCGCATCCATTTATTTATTGAAAAATATCATTTCATATCTCATCTTGTTTCAAAACAATATATTTATATTTTTCAGTCGTGTGCTTCATGTAATCCCAAAATTCCTTTTTACTACATAATGTAGAACAATTATCTCTCCAAAAATTGTTTATATCTATTGAATTTAACTTGAATAAAATGAAAGTATTAGCATTATTTCTGATGGAACCACGAGGAAGTTGAAAGTATGATTGACGAAGATAAATACAATTACAAGAAGAATGTCTCCCTCTTGTGTGGTCGCTGTCCATTACCATTTGGTTTCTCTCATGAACACAATCATCAAAGATAACGAGGTTCTTTTTTGATTTATCCAAATCTTGGGGAGACGGTATATCATCCGTATTATCACTAAGAATACAAGTTATCGGTTTTGATTTCTTTTTACATCTCTGTGTATCACAAAATAGTTGTATTATATCTTCAATGTCATAATCATTTAGGATTTTTTTAAGTTTAAATATACCGATTATATCTTCTTTTTGAAGACCACATTAAAACCTTGTGAGAGGAGTTGATACTCTGGTTGAAAACTCGACTTTGTGAAAATTATTAAATTATCATAATCTAAAAAGTTGGGAGTCAGGAGCATCTTCAAAAGTAAGCAGGTTTTTCCACATCCGCTTGAACCAACTCTGAGGCATCTTCATGAATTTGGGAGATTTTAATGGTTGTTAAATTTTATCTTATTTTCCCAAATGGGTAAAAAATCATTTATTTATATATTTGGAAAACAGGTTATTTAATTTATTATTGGCTTTTTTAGAAACTCTATATTTTATCCGAAGTTCGGGTTTAATTTCAATTTTCTTTCATTTCAACAATTCTCATATTTGTCATTTGGAGAATCAGGGAATTCAAGAGGCTCAAAATCGAGTAAACTATTCATATTTATAAAGTAAAACTTTACGTAAACTGAAATTCATCTTCTGTATCATCTTCGATACTTTCAGAATCATCTATAAAGCTACTTTCATCACTATCGTTTGAACACAAACTCTCGGTATCATAACTGTCATTTGAACACAAACTATCGGTAACATAATCACTCTCATAATCTTCATAATCTTCAGTTGAATAATGACTCATATTTAATTAGTCGAAAAAACATTACCATCTATATCTATATACTTTTTTTCATGAACAGATTCAACTACTACATTTTTAATATTAAAGGTAATTTTAAAATGATCCTTAACTACTATTGAATGAAATGTCATTTCACCTGATATATTAACATCCTTTATTTCATCAGGATTTACATCTTTAGGGTTGTTGAAAAAAATACAAATTTCTCCTTGCATATTACAGATGGTCTTATCTTTTCTTTCTAAAGCTTCATCGATAAGGTTTTTATTTTTTGACACTTTTTCGTGTTTCATTGTTTGTTCTCGTTTTGAATATATTGCCAGAAGGAGAGGAGAAACTTTTGTAAGAGATACTTTAATTGATGTTCTTCCAGGAATACTAAAAGCCCTTCCACTGAAGGAAATTGAAGAACTCATATTATTTACCATAATTGTTTTTATCCAATAGTTGTTATATTTATCTTTGTTCAATTTTACATCCTTGACATATTTCTCAGTATTTTTTTTCAAATGAAGAGATTGATTGAAACTTGTCTTTTGTGTCTTGAAACATTGTATTTATTAAGTGAAAAAAGTTGGAGGATAAATTTGTTTTAAGCAGGGATTCACCTATAAATTAAATGAAATTTTCATCAATAAAATTTTAGTTTTAGTAAAGTTTTATTATATAAATATGGTGAATACAACGTACTGCGATGTTTGTATTCATAAATATAAATATAATAAAAAAACACCTTCAAACCAACAAACATACATTCAATCTTTTCAGACAAATATCTCCACTTGACCAAGAAACAAAACATTGTGATTGATGTGATAATGATATTCTTTAAAAGACTTATAATAAACAACTTCAATCACGCAAACACAAGAACAATGAAGAAAGGGAGGGCACCACTAAATTCTCCATTGAAAACACTGATGAAGCATTTTAAGGGCATAAAAAATAAGATTGTTTCACTTTCAAGACCCCGGACCATCCTCAATCATGGAACCTGCTGATATGGTTAAACAAAGTATTAAACCTATAATTAAAAACACATGAAGTTAAATGAAAACTTTTAAGTTTTATATGGGAGTAAAATTGAAAATGGTAAGACAAGACGATGAAACTACTCCCTATATGAGGACAACCCCTCACTTTATCTCATAATTTCAAGATTTTGTTAGATGTGATGTTTACGATCATCTCCAGAAACAAGAACAAGATGTTGATAACACTGTAGTAGGTAGTGGATTTACTATCACAAAAATAATCTTTTTAGATATACACATCTTAAAATCAGAGCCTCTTCAAGCTTCTTCTTATATTGATTTACCAAAAAAGATAAAACTTAAGAAAGCGGTTGTTAATAATCAAAACAAAGATAATAAATGTTTTCTATGGTCTGTTCTTGCTCATTGACATCCTCCACAATGGAATCCTGAAATGGTTAAACATTATAAGAAATACGAGAATACATTAAATGTTAAAGATTTAAAGTTTCCAATGTCATTGAGAGATATTCCTAAATTTGAGAATATGAATAATCTATCTGGTAATGTATATGGATTAACGGATACAAACAAAGTTCAGATATTAAAAATTTCAAACAACAATCAAAATGATGAAACACACATTGACCTCCACTTTAATTCAGAGGAAAAATCACATTATTCTTTCATCAAAAATTTCTCATGATTAACCAAATCACAAATATATAAGAGAAAATGTAAAATGTATCCTTGTAAGAGATTCCTCAACTCCTTTCACACAAAAGAACGATTAAATTAACAATCAAAAAAAAAATAGTAATCATAAATCAACCGTAATTAATTTACCAAAAGCAGGTTCAAACATATCATTCAAAGATTTTAACAAATCCATAAAACATCGGTTTGTGATATATGCTGATTTTGAAAGTATCCTTGAAAAGATAGATACTGTTTCTCCAAATCCAAATAAATCATACACAAATATATACCAAAAACATACTACTTGTGGTTTCTGTTATTAGATCAAATCAGCTGTTGGTGATGAATACAACAAGTTAGAATTTTATAGGGAGGAAGATGCCTCAGAGGAGTTTGTAAGACGATTGGAAAAAGATTGCAGAAGACTAAGAGAATTAATGGTGAAAACCTATAAATCAATGTGAATAACACAGGAAGAGGAAGAGGAATTTAGAGAGAACAGTACCTGTCATATTTGTGATGAGGAAATTGAGGGAGAAGCCAAGGTTACGGATCACTGTCATCTTACTGGTAAATATCGAGGTCCCGCTCATTCTTTTGTAATATTAATTACAATACTCCAAATTTTATTCCTGTCTTTCTTCACAACGCTCACTATGACACATTTATTTATAAATGAACTTTCAAAGACATTCGGAAATATTTTCGCCATTCCAAACACAGATCAAAAATACATCTCATTCACAAAAATTATTTATACTTCCCCCATAACCCATATCAGATTTCTTGACACATACAAGTTTATGGGAGATTCATTATCTGAGTTAGCATCAAATATTAAAAACTTCCCGAGTCTTAAATCATATTTCTCAAATCAAGAAGAGATTGATCTCCTATCACAAAAGGGAATATATCCGCATGACTATATGGATTCATTTGAGAAGTTTAAAGAAACACAACTTCCTTCAAGGGAAAGTTTCTATGGAAAGTTAAACAATACTCATATTTCTGATGAAGATTATACACAAGCGAAAAAGGTTTGGGAGAAGTTTAATATAAAGAATCTTGGGGAATATCATGATTTATATCTTAAAACTGATGTACTGTTATTAAGTGATGTGTTTGAAACTTTTAGAACAGTCTGTCATAATAAAAATTCTTATGGATTAAATTCTCATCTTATGGGTTTGGCTTGGAGTGCTATGTTAAAAATGACAAAACAAAATTTGGAATTAATCAGTGATATAGATATGCTTTTAATGATAGAGATTGCTAAAAGAGGAGGAATATCTCATCTATGTTCCAAGAGATATGCCAAAGCAAATAAGAAATATCTTCCTGATTATAATAAGAATGAGGACAACTCTAACCTGATGTATTATGATGCTAATAATTTGTATGGGTGGGCCATGTCTCAATCTTTACCTTATGGGGAACTTAAATGGTTTGAAGAAAAACATTATGAAAAAGTTTTACTTGATATTGTTATCTCCTCTCAAAATGAATTGGATGAGGCTGAAGTTGGATATTATTTTGAGGTTGATTTAAAATACCCTGAAGAACTTCATAATAAATATAAAGACCTACCCTATGCCTCCGATAAAGAAAGTCAGAGAAAAGAATGGTTAAGTGATTACCAACAGTCATTTAATATAAAAGGTAAATCTTCAGAAAAACTACTTACGACATTAAATGACAAATAAAGTTATGTTTTACATCAAAGGAACTTGAGACAATATTTCTCTGCTGGGTTGAGAGTGAGGAAAATTCATAGGATTTTGAAATTTAAACAAACTCATTGGCTTGAGAAATATATTGATTTTAATACAAAAAAGAGAAAAAAATGCAGAAACAAATTTTGAGAAGAACTTTTATAAATTAATGAATAATGCCTTATTTGGAAAGACTATGGAAAATGTTAGGAATTGACAAAACATAAGACTTTCTACATCTTGGAAACAGGCTTCAAATTTAATTAGTCGACCAAGTTTTGAACGAGCGGAGCTATTTTCAGAGAACTTTTGTGCTATTCATTTGAAAAAAAGAGAGTAGAAAAATGAATAAACCCATTTATATCGGAGCATCAATTCTTGACTTGTCAAAGTCGTTTATCGATGACTATTACTATAATCTTTTAAAAGTAAACTATAAGGATAATGTGTCATTGTTATATATTGATTCTGATAGTTTTATATTAGAAATTAAGACAAGTGATGTATATGAGGATATGATTGATAATATTGATATGTATGATACAAGTAATTATAAACCTGGTGATGTGTTGTTTTCAGCAAATAACGCAAAGGTGATTGGTAAGTTTAAAGATGAATTGGGTGGGAAGGTTATGAGTGAATTTATAGAATTGAGATCAAAGGCTTATGCTTTTATATATATTGACAATAACATTGAAAGATGTGATAAGAAGCTAAAGGGAAGAAAGAAAAATATAATTGAGGAAACAATAAACTTTAAACATTATTACAACTGTTTAACCTTAAAGAAGGAAGAGTACAGAAAAATGAATACAATAAGAAGTTATAAACATCAATTTTATACAGAAGAGATAAATAAGAAAGCATTAGTAGCTTTTGATGATAAAATATATATTTTAGAGAATGGAATTAATAGTCTCCCTTATGGTTATAAGTATAAGTGCTGAGGGACTACTACCGTCTTTCACTGATTTATAAATGATAGAACCAAGCAATAACCAAACCAAAGAGTGGAGATGTAATCAACCTTGATACTTAAATGGAAAACTTAAAGAATGTGAGAAATATCAAATAAGCCTTATTGAAGAAATAACTGGGGTAAAAGCCAATAAAACAAATAAGCGGACAAATTTAATTACAAATAAGTTCGAGGATGTAAAGAAAAAATTAATATCCTTGAATGGACTGAAAATTTTGATGGTTATCAATTAAACAATGGAAAAACAATTTACTATGATCTCAAAATGATATGTGGCTCAGGAGGTAGTCAAACAAGAGCATTGAGAGAAGTTTATAATTTTATTTCTGCTCAACAAAGATATTTAGACCAAGAACTAAGTTCTAAAATAATATTTGTGAATATACTCGATGGCGATGAATGTAATCGGAAAATTAATTTATTACCTGAAGTAGAACATCATCAAATATACATTGGCTCACTCTTTGAATGGAGTAAGTAATGGGGGAGAGATCGATCTCTTCTTTTGACCCCATAGACCGAGAGTCAGAAGGGGGGGGGTGGGGTGGGAGAAAATCATTCTCCTCTTTTGACCTGATGGGCCTTGAGCAAGAAAGCTTCCCCTATTAATTTGTATGAGGTATTTTGGGCCCTGAGACCGTCTCAATTTAACATGAGCTTGTATGGCAGAAAATCATTCTCCTCTTTTTGTCCTGATGGGTCTCGAGTCAGAGAGTTCTCCCTATACATTTGTAGGGGAGGGGGAGGAATTAGACTCCTGTTTAGGAGTTTTCAGGGATCAATTCAAAGAGTTTTTCCCCTTCACCCCATTCATTTGCATGGTTGCCTTAGAAACCCCATATATCTACTACTAATATCGCATGTTAAACAAATTTAGAAGCACAGTCCTTTGTTTAAATTTCACATGTGATCACTCGGCTTCTTTGCCTTACACACTACAACTTTACACAACAAAAGAAAATGAGGCTTCTGTATTGTCCATGGAAACTTATCCCTTTTCAATATCGCAGAGAAAAACGACAAATTTAGTTATAATATGGAAAGCAGATACAAAAGTATAACAGTTTCATCTGGAGCATTCGTGATTTCTCAAATATCTTCTGAAATTGCTCGCCTTTGAAATAACAAGGAGGTGAACCAAAATATATTGTTACATATTTTCAAAGACAAACGTAAAAATCAACTATTAAACTTAAAAAATAATTACAAGGTTGATTTCACAATTAATAATTGATGTCGAGAGTTATTCGGTTTCTCCTCAAAAAAGATTGAAACAATTAGACTTTTTTCCCAGTTATAATATCATTCAAACATCCTCAGGCATAAATTCGGTATTTATTCATTGTGATTTGATTGATGGTGCTTATAATGATGGAATAAGAACAAATACAATATTTTCATTCAGTGCATATTCAACCCCAATTGGTTATAAATTTAATATGGAACCAAAAAATGTGATTTAACTACCTGTGTCAGGAAAATCCAAATACAGAGTCAATTTGAGGATAACCGATCAAGATAAATATATGATTTCATTCATTGCTGAAATTATATCCTTCAGAATTCACCTCTGTGAAGGTTTCCAAGAAACAAATATAATGACTGTTGCAAGGAAACACGAGTTGGGAAAATATAAAATAATTACAGGGGATGGATGTTGCTTTCCCCATACTATAAGGGTGAAGGTATGTATCTTGGTGGAGGAAACTATAAACCAAAAAGGCAAAGGGGTGTCGGGCATCAATCTACACAAATAAAAGGCAATGTGTGTGTCAGTGTGTATCTCCTCCATAACCCCAAAACCATAAAACCAAGCAACCTGAACCTTTGCATGCAGAAGAAAAAAACATTGAAGTGAAAGAGTAAAAATTGGGTGTTTGGGGGTATTAAAACACCCCTTTTGAAGAGAATTAACGGCCTGATGTAATTATATCCTTCATCAGGCGATCCCCAGCCAGCTCACTGTCTGTGGTCTTCAGGTGTTTCCTGGATAACCTCGCTGGGGTCTGAAGTCGCCATGTTTTTTGGCCTGCTCAACCTTACCTCAACTTGGAACAGGCCGCAACTTGGAACAAGCTGCTCATCAGAGCTACAAATCACTGGGTACAATGCAATGCTTGTAAACGCCCAGAGATGTCAGCGTTCATTGTTTTATTTCATTTCTGCACATGTGATCGCCATGACTATCTCTTAAACAAAGAAGAATTACAAAGATTGAGCTCAAGAATCGAACTTTCAAACACTTCCAACTCCTATAAAAGTGTTCATTGATCAAATTTGGACATATGTGACATTTCTGGCATCTCCGGGAAATATATGTTTTCTGTCCGTTTTGTTGGAGTGCTTGCTTGAATGCTTAAGCCACTTGGCGAGCACTCTACAAGCTGTTTGGTTGTTCATTTCGGGAAAAAATACACGTGCTTCAAATCTCGCATCAATTAGACGTATGTTTTCCGCATTTGTTGCGTCCCGCAGTTCCATGCAGTGGGTGCCTTGGGAGGTGTCTCATCCACTGAGAATGTGCAATTATATTTTTACCGGACATCGCTTTATACAATCTCCATTTGTAATTCCCCTCTCACTTCGATATCGATATATATTAAAGAAAAAACACAAAGGTCCATCTGATGAGGTATTTGTTATGTTTGTTCTGGCTGTGAAGGCATAGAATATAGATCAGCATTTTATGTTTTGTGGATTGAGTAATTTTTGAATTGAATTTTGCGAATTACCCACTTTAAATCCTCTTTCAAATCATGCAGTTTCAAGGTAAATCTTTGCGTTTGTCGTTTATATTTACTTTATGCATGTTTACATTTGCAGATGTGTGTATGTATATAAACTGTATTACCACAATTTCATTTGACACCATTTCATTCATTTGGTGTGTGTGCTGTTGGTCGTTGGTTGATATCTCCACATGCAGGTTTCAGAAAACGGAATGGAGCCCTCCCAGGACTCAAAGTATCCACCTCCGCATGTGCGTGTGCATGTGTGTGTGTGTGTGTGTGTGTGTGTGTGTGTGTGTGTGTGTGTGTGTGTGTGTGTGTGTGTTGTTGTTGTTGTTGTTGGTTGTTTTCTCCATATAGGGGTTTCCAAAAGTGGAATGGAGCCCTCCCAGGTCTCAAAGTATCTACCTCTGCATGAGTGTGTGTTTGTGTGTGTGCATGTGTGAGTATGTGCAAGTTGCTGTTGTCTCCTATCTTCACATGTGGGTGGGTTTCAGGAAGTGAAAAATCGACATACTATGTCTCAAAATATCCAACTCCTTGTGTGTGTGTTTTGTTGGTTGTTATCTTCACATAGGGGTTTAAAAAAGTGGAATGGAGCCCTCCCAGATCTCAAAATATCCTCCTCCATGTGTGAGTATGTGTGTGTGTGTGTGTGTGTGTGTGTGTGTGTGTGTGTGTGTGTGTGTGTGTGTGTGTGTGTGTGTGTGTGTGTGTGTGTGTGTGTGTGTGTGTCATTGATTGGTATCTACATATGTGGGTTTCAGAATGTGGAATGGAGTCCTCCCAGGGCGGAATGAAAGTATCCACCTTCATTTCGGTAAGGGGTCACGATTCACGGACCACGCTGTGAAGTTTTCTGTTCTCAATGTTTTGTGCTGAGGGCTTTTTGTCATATTCCCCGGGATGGTTTTTCTTATATCTGTGAGGTTCCTCTTCATCATTCCCATGCGGTTCTATGTCATCACTGGTACACATTTGGTGTACTTCAGCTTCCAGGATCTTTTCGCTCCATGCTTGAGGTCTTGATACTTGGTCATTTTCCTGATTTCTGCATCATTAGTCCAAAATCACTGGGGTATACACTTCAATTAGCAATGCCTTCTTCTCTTGTTTTTTTTACATAGTATGATATCTGGTCACAATGCTTTGTTTTTGTTGTTCATGCCCGAAGGGATAATTCGGTCGAACGTGAGCGGAAGGAACTTCCATGTTTTCGGTGAATGCTTTTCCTTAATTATCCCACACATTTCCTGGTACTAGAACATCATTTGGTACTAGAAAATGGTACTAGAAAAGTCTTTGCAGATGTGCCAGTGGATTACTTTGCAAACTCTGTTGTGTCGTGATCACAACTCTTCTGATGCTCTCTCCACCTGTCCATCTGTGTGTCTGTGTGCCTGTGTGTCTGTGTCTGTGTGTCTGTGTCTGTGCGTCTCTCTCTCTCTCTCTCTCTCTCTCTCTCTCTCTCTCTCTCTCTCTCTCTCTCTCTCTCTCTCTCTCTCTCTCTCTCTCTCTCTCTCTCTCTCTCTCTCTCTCTCTCTTTCTCTCTACCTCTCATGCACCCCTCCATTCCAAAGTGAATAGCAATGTTTGGTGGAGTGTTGCTCTCCCACTCCCCCTTCTTCATCCAATCTTCCTCCCTCCCCTCTCACTCTACACCTGACTCCTCTCTCTCTCTCCCCTCCTTCTTCCCCGCCCCCCCCGTCCCCCTTTTTATCCCCATCAGCGAAGCGATGGGTTGTATTTGCTAGTTTAGAAATGAAGGAGAAGGGATAATTGACAATCTAATGCAAATACCTCGCACTATTCTTAAAGATAAAGACCTAATAGGTTCAATCGCTTCTGCCAGGGCAAATGTAGTGGGTGCTATAAAAAGTATAAAACATGCTCAAAAGGAATCCCATAAATTACAAGTAATAAAATAAATTTGGAAAGACAAAACTCAAATGTCTCCCCAAGAACGACAGAAAATAATTCACGTACCTGGGTCAGGGTTTCAAAAGTTTTAATTTTTTTTTTACTAAATAAATACAAGTATGGAAGGAATTTATAGCATCAATGATTTGGACGAAAGCATTATCATCTCAAACTCCACGAGAAAAGAAGACTTCTTCAATGTAAATGCTATAACAGGAACAGACTGGAACATAAACAGAACAAAAAGCTTTGAAATAAATAATCAACAAGATAATTTGAATGCAGCCAAAAGTTTCTTCTTGTGTAACTTTAGAATCACTAAGGCTGGGAATAACACAGACATCGATGAAAACGGATGATTATGAAGCAGTTGATTATGTCTCTGCTGCATCTGAAATGATAAAATTTACACTATATTCATGTTGTGAAAGAATGGGTTACGGGGCTGTGAAAGGCTTTATTCCTGATATGGCAATGGGAACAAATGCAGACCTGGGATATAGTCAAAGAAAGGCAATGTATTATGATGATACAAAAAGCAGGTAATAGTTTTACTGTGGCAGTTCCTCTTAACAGTACATTTGGATTTTGTGATTATGATGAAATTCTGTATGGACTTAAAATTAGATTTCAACAACAATGAATGAATGAAAATAGATTGCTTCATGATAATGAAAATAGATTGCTTTTTGGTGTTGGTAGTTCTTTTGGTGCTCAGAATAAATTTGTTATTAATTAAATGAGTTGGTATATTAGGGAATATACTCTTAATCTTAAAACAGAAGAGATGTTGAATGGAAGACTTAACTCACGGAAACCACTAAATGTATCACACCTTAAAAGAAGATGTCAACACTTTAAACTGAACCAAACCACTGACACGTGGAATTGGGGTGTTCTGGAAGGAAAGCCACGATATCTGTGGCTCATTTTTAAGAAGCCAGATGGAGAAACTGCTACTGATAAGAATAATGCATTGAGTGATAATGCTAAGGTGAAACAACTTCACGTTTCTCCAGATGCAACATTTTATCCACGAGATAGATTGGAAATTGATTTGGGAAAAAAATGCTTATTCTGAAGCATACAAGACTTTACAAAAGGTGTGTAAAAGCAATGGAAATAAAGAACGCATTTTGGATATGGCAGCATTGAAAAACTTTACACAATGACATGAGCGCTAAAAATGAAACTATAAAGGCTAACGGAGTAGATAAACCTGTACATTGAAAGAGGAGAGAGTGAAGAAGTAGATAGATTTTCTTTAGCTTTTGGAAGAAACAGATTTCCAGATCAATACAGATAATGGTGTTATGATTCGTCTCATAATAAAAAAAAATATAAGTAGGAAAGTGCCAACTGGGGTATATGTTGAACAAAACAATGTTGATAAATTATCATCTGGTATTCAAAATCAAAATCCTTGTATGGTTAACATTGATACAAGTCAGAGAAAAGGTGCAGTAAGAATTGATGTTTTCTCAAAGGAGAACAGGTGAAAATCTTGAACGATTCTGGCTCACATGAAGTTAAATGTCAAAGCCAATGCTGGAGAAACAAGTCTGAAGACGACGATGGTTCACGAGCGGTATTTGACGATGTAGGTTGTTTCAGAAGTCAAGGATGAGACAATGTGATAATGTTTGACCAAGTTATAAAAATGATCAACATGATGTGGTACGAGTGACAGGTTATTAGCTGCAAAATGTCGAAAACCCAGTTTCGTTCAACATCTTAAAGAATTTGACCTTTGCATAACCTTTAAAGGTCACATCACAATGTTTTGCACATTAAAATAAGGAAACAGGATACGTGCTGTAGCTTAATGGAGTTAGTTCGTCGAAAAAGGTCGAAAACCTGGTTCGATTCCCACAATTTTGAAAATTTGACCTTTGTGAACTTTAAAGGTCAAAGGTCAAGGATTATGACCTTTGGTGCAAAACTTCCTCTGGAACATTCCAGGAACAATATAACGTCATATTGGCTATATGGCATTTCGCACTCCTCAGATTATCCATACTTTGATGAAATAAGCGTAAAAACAAACTTGAAGGGGGTGCCACGGGCAAGGTGTTCGAGATAGAGCAAAATGGTTTCAAGACTATAGGTGGGGAATGACCTCAAGATTATGCATAAAAAAATATTGTCATCCTAGCTCTCAAAGTTTGGGCGGTCGTATGATTTTTATGGCAAAATTCGAATTTTTCAAAGTTTGTGACCTTGTGACCTTGACCTTGGGACGAAAATTAAAAATCGAGCTCCGTGAGGCTATGCAGGTGCCATAAGGCTAACCAAATACTGAAACCACTGCCAGATTCGACAAACCCCTCGGAGAGGATGGATTTTTATGTCAAAATTCGAAATTTTCTAAGTTCGTGACCTTTTGACCTTGACCTTGGGACGAAAATGAAAAATCGAGCTCCGTGGGGCTATGCAGGTATAAATATAAATATAAATATTATACCGAAACCTCTGTCAGATTCGACAAACCCCCAAGGAGAAGATGCAAACTAAAATCGGCTACCCCCTAAAAACACATGTTTTTTGGGCGGGGCTCCACCCATAATGGGTGCACCACGCCCATTTTCAGGAAAACACAACTAGATCATGATATAAACCTCCCACCAAAATTTTATGAGGATCGGATCAAAACCCACAGAGCTATGCTCGGGACAGACAGACAGACAGACACACAGACATAGAGACAGACAGACAGACAGACACACAACAATAACGAATATAGTGGTCACTTTTTTTTTTCGTGAAAATATTTTTTCGTGAACGAATATTCAATAAGAGATGAGGCTATGAAGGTGCTATTTCTCCAAATACCGAAACCGCTGTCAGATTCGACAAACCCCCGAGGAGAAGAAAATTTTTAATGTCAAAATTTAATTCAACGGAAAAAACTGCTGATGAATGAAAGGCTCAAATACAGGCTCAAAACTAGATTGAAAGACGTAATAAAAGAGTTGGAGAAACAAATTAGTGAAAGTCCTGTAATTGTAGAATTTGCTGAAAAACTTGAAAGCCGACTGGATAAAGCAAGAATGTTGTTGGAGATATGCTTTCTTCTATCACACAAGCCATTGTAAAATTAACTAAAAGGTGTAATGTAGTATATCTTTCTCATAAATAAATGAGCATTGAGTGGCTTAAAGCATTTGGAAAGAATACATCAAATTTATAACTTGCCAAATATTGGAAAAAAAATATAAATTGATAATATGGTTATTTGTATAATAGATGAATTAAAAAAACTTGTCTAAATATATCAAGAATATTATTATGAATTTATAAGATAATAATGGAAATGATTCTCATTGGGTTTGGATTTATAATAACCTGGACAAAAACTATTTTGATAGTATTGGTCTTCCAACACCTGTTGAAGTTATGAAATTTCTCCAGAAAAGTTAGATATTGATTTGTCCAATTTTTATAGAAAGGCACAGGCTGAATGACAGAAACATATGATAACAAAAAATATTAAGATGAAAAATGCAAAATGAATAAATTATCCAAGCCCTACAGATGTGAATGACTTGGTGAAATTAAGTGATATAAGTGAAATTAAGTGACAATATACAAGGTCCATCTAAAAAGTGACAGGACTGAGCCTGCTGTGTGCTCCACTTACAGAACTTGAATGAACCGGTTGCCTCACAGGCTTTTGCAACATTCCAGCAATACATACGGTTGGTGATGGTTGACTGCTCATTGTGTGATTTTTTTCCAGGTCATGCTTTACACGTTGTCTCGTCTGAGTCTTTGAGCTCTGAGTCGTGAGCAGAGAGCCAATTTGAA
>NC_140961.1:82653384-82726384 GCF_056783735.1 Eptatretus burgeri | reverse complement strand
CAGAAACTTTGTCTGGCGAATCACTTATAAAGCAACGATGAGGAGATTGCTTAATCATTGGGTGTGGCCACAGGAAATGACAGCTTGGAAAATAACTGGGCGATTGTATGAATCATTTACAAAACATACTTAAAATGGTTTTGATTCAAATGTTTTCAGTTCGTGTTCTGAGATAAAATATAAACACGAGACCTTGTCTCACAGAATAGTTCCTATTTTTTCACAGCATGACAGTCCAAAACCACTTCCTCATTCACACAGCACGACCGTGTCAAAAAAAAACACTTCCTCATTTTCACGGCATGAACTGAAAACATTTGAAACAAAACTTTTTTTATGGCGTGGTTTATACACAAAAATGATTTGCAACTCGGGCGGTGGCCAGATGAGATCATTAAGAGAAGTTTATCATTTCGTAATGGCACAAAAGGGGTATCTTAAAAAATATAAAGATTCAAATGTTTTGTTTGTCAATATTTTAGATGGGGATTATTGTGCAAAGAAAATTAAACTATTGAAGGAATTTGAGAATGAACAAATCTTTATAGGTTCAATGAGTGAGCTGTTCAATTCAATGAGGTTCAACCTCCAGGTTAAAAGGGGAGACAAATAAATATACCTTGGGATAGCCTGGTTATATATATATATATATATATATATATATATATATATATATATATATATATATATATATATATATATATATACAAAGCCTGGTGTTGGCTAAGCCTGGTGTTGGCTTAGTGGTTAGGGTGGCGGCTTGGGATCCCAGTGTCCTGAGTTCAAGACCCGTTGGCTGCTGAATTAACACCAGGGGGTTGACTCAGCCTGTCATCCTTCCGAGGTCGGCGAAATGAGTGTCAGTGTACTGGTCCCGGTGTATGCCCCGGTTAGAATAGGTGTACCATATCCCTGTGTGTCGTAAGAGGCGACCAGGGTTGGTGTCAGGAAGGGCATCCGGCCATAAAACATTGCCTCACAAAAAGCCAAACCCCTGCACAGCAGGGAAAAACGGATAAAAAGGGGGTTTATTTTTAGGGGAAAAAAAGGGAATCGCTGAAAATCCCCCATTCATTTACATGGGGAAAAGTGAGCCAGAACCAGTAAATCCACCCTACTCCCATTAATCTACCCCAAACCCACCTCCTTCAAATTCCCTGCTTTCCTTCCTGAAAGTCCCTGTGGTGTCCATCTTGTATACCACATGTTCCCCACCCCATCCCTCTCCCTTCCACAAATCTGATGTCTCTATTCCCCATTGTTTTGTCCTTCCCACTCCCACTCCCACTCCCACTCCCACCCCTCTCGTCTCGTGCCCCCCTTGCTGTGCATTGTGTGTTTGCTCTCATACGAGCCTCGACAAGGTATATAAAAAATAATAATAATTAACACGTCCTTGTTGGTCAGCCTCAGATAGGCATTGTCCACAACATGGTCAACTCTTCTTCCTACATATCTCATCCCGACAGTGCATCAACTACACTAATTATCAAAACTTCGCAACATAATTTAAACAAAAGTTCATGGCCCTCTTATGATGTCTTCACTGCAGACTCTCCTATATCAGAGAGGAGGATGTGTGTAGCCCCAAACCAGCACTCCACAGCAGAATTCCACCATCTGGAGGGCTTTTTACTCCATCTGAGAATGCAAAACCTTGGCACACAAAGGTTTCTCATTCACATCTTAGCCATGATGGTTGCATTCTGTTTTATGACACAGATATTTCTCTACCGATTTAGTAAACATGGACCTTTACTTCGGTCTTCATGGACTAAAAATTCCATCATTGAAAAGATAACGATCGTTTGAATCCTCGACACTGTCCGATCTTTAAAACACTTTCCATATTCACCATTTTAATGTCCCTTATGATGATTCGTCCACTCATAACATAAAACCCACATTTCTCAATGGGACATCCTTCGAATCAACACGTGACATTAGTGCATATGTCTTTATGTCCATGCAGCCACATGGTTCACCATCCCCTTTCACCAGTGGCATATGTTACCATTCTGAATTCATCAATCCTTGAATCCTGGATTTTGGCTATTTGTTCACCGTTTCCTTCTAAAATTTTCAAACATCATGATTAAAATCACACACACACACACACACACACGACCAAAAACAAATGCACACATGCACACACATTTACACATACACACATGCACACACATACACACACACATACACAAACACAAATACACACACACATACACAAACACAAATACACACATTCACACACATTTACACATACACACACGCACACACATACACACACATACACAAACACAAATACACACATTCACACACACACACACACACACGGATAATTTCTCACCTTTGACTCGACTCATTCAAGATCAGAGGACGTGAGAGGATTTCTTGCCAGCCAACAAAAATATCATTCAATTATTTTCTGAACGATCGAATGTCTTCAAGCTAGTCATTCATTTTTAGCCACTCATCATGTAATTCAATGGTCTCCTGTTCTCGATCAGTTATCAACGGTGTTCTTATTGGGGACAACCTGTTCGAAAAAGACACAATAATTATTGGTTGTATAGTGATTTAATTCTGTATAAAACAACAAATAATGAATTGGGTTAAGGATCTCACCTGTCATCTTGTGAAAACGATTGATCCGCAAGATCGGAAAAATTATCTGCACAATCCATTCTCCAAATAAAACACACTCGGCACGCAAGTTGGTTGAAATAAGCAACTTGCTGACATAATGGGAGATTTCACAACAATGGTTTTTCAGGGTGTGTCCCACATAGGAAATGACTTCGGAATTTTTTTGGCTTCGTTCGGGTGAAGCAGCTTGGTTGATTCCAGACTGACTCATTTTAACACGAAAATGAAACAGCTTGTTTTGAATGATTTTGACAAAAACCTACATTTAAAAGCTGTTTAAACTTCCCTTTCTTTCATTCTTGAAGAGATAAAGTGAACATACTCTATGGAAATGAATGTTATAAGAAAATTAAGTTATTCCCTAAAGTAGAACATGGGCAAATATTTGTTGGTTTGCTCTTTGAGTTGAATGAAAATATAAAAGGGAAGAAGTGCTTTAATCAGTAAGTCTCAATTTTACATTTGCTTGTATGGGAGGGAAGGGGATTGGTGGGGAGAAAATCAGTCACCTATTTTGGGCTTTTCGGGCTGAGTCAGAAAGTTTTTTCCCTTTTCCCCCATTCATTTGAATGGGAGTCCCATAAACCCCATTTATCATCTACTGACACGTCTCCCTTATGGCATCAGCAAAAGTGAAAGAATCTTTGACGACGAACCTGGAGACCGGGTACTCGAGCGCTGATTGCAGTAACTCTCCCAGGCATTTCGCCAGCTGATGCTTGTCAGAGCTGACCATGGACAGAATTGGTCTCAGTGGAACATTCTGATTGTGAATCTTCATTAGACCGTACATTCTCAGACCAAGAGAGCCTACCGGCTTGACCCTCTTGTAATATTCCCTTGACAATTCACCACGTTTATGCAGTTGGAGCAACCTCTTACAGATTTCATTCTCCCAGCATGATGTTCCGTCATGTGTATCCACACTTCCCAGATGTCGAAACTTGGACTGATCCTGTAGAATAACAAACATTTTGTTCACGTCGTCCACCTGGTTTAAAATAACCACATCAGAGCCTTTGTCAGGTTTACAGATGTTGATTTCAGAGTTTCTTCTTAAATTCTTCATGGCATTCATGCATTCCCTTTGTAAATAGAAGTCAGAAACGTCGTTTGGGGCCCCACAATTGGCACATGCTAAATCACAAAGTGGAGCCTTCATCGCCTGATCTGCTTCAATAGAAACTGCATAATGTTTACTCAACTGCTCATAAAGAAGCTCAAACTCTGCAAAAACTTCCTCTCTTTTAATGCTGTTGTTTGGAATGCTGAACCCAAAACCATGAGTGAGAACAAACCTCTCGGTGCCAGATAGGGTATAGTCCGACAAATTGAGAACATGCTTTGAAGAATCACGAATGATGGAACCAAAACGTTTGACCTTTAAACGATCAATGTTTCGATCATTTCTCTGTCTTGCAGCCAATTCGACACGGTCATCAATCTTTGTGATATATCTACACAGACGTACCATGTCAAAGAAGAACAAAAACTCCTGTGCAAGCCGCCATTCTGTTCGCAAAGTGTGACGTAGGCCCGATGATTGACGTTGTGTTCTCCCAATTTCATCCTGCAAAAACATGCACTTAACAGACGGACTTGATCTCATTCTGGAATGTTGAATTCTTTTCTGAATAAATACAGGAACAACTTTATGGTGGAGATAGGCCCGAAGATATCTCTCTGTCAATTTTCCCATCCCTACATTTTCCATGTAGACGAACCAAGTTGCTTAACTGCTCCATCTATGGACATGAGTTCTGCCATCTCAATGTACAAAGCATCTTTTTAATTATTTGAGAATTATATAATATGTGATCACTCTTTCCACGCCCTCCTGTGCTTGAGACAAAACTGCTCCCAATCCTCCCTGGCTTGCATCCGTGTCCAGGTTAAAAATCCTGTCACCAGTGAGGTAAGCTAAAATGGGTGTGGATGTCAAACACCCCTTCAATTTAACAAAGGTGTCTTGGCACTTCTTTGTCCAAGTAAAGCTTGTCCCTTTCTCCACAAGCTGGTGAAGAGGCCTGGCAAGCTGTACAAACTTTGCCGCAAAACGCCGATAATAGGAGCAGAGCCCCAAAATCGTCACACCTACTTGATGTTATGAAGTACAGGCCACTCCTCTACCACACTTACCTGAGCTGGGTCAGTCTTCATTACTTCACGGCCTTTAATGTGACCGAGATAG
The DNA here is from genome assembly GCF_056783735.1 of Eptatretus burgeri. Lineage (NCBI taxonomy): Eukaryota > Metazoa > Chordata > Myxini > Myxiniformes > Myxinidae > Eptatretus > Eptatretus burgeri. The sequence goes on along the minus strand of NC_140961.1, from coordinate 82,721,547 downwards.
GCCACCTTTTTTGCAAAGTACACTTACTGGGACTCAATTTCAGCCCAGCCAATCTGAGAGACACACACACACCTGGTCTCAATTGATAATGTCTTGGTCAAATATTTTAGGGTGTACCAGGACATCATTCAGGTATACCAGGCATTATTTGCATGACATGCTGCTGAGTACTCACTCCATCAGTCTCTCAAAGGTGGCAGGGTGTTACACAAACCAAACAGCATTGCAGTGAAGTCATACTGTCTCTTACCTGAGAAAACATCATCTTCCCTTTCCCTGTTTTATCCAACTCCACCTTTCAATACCCACTCTTAAAGTCCAAGTTTGAGAACCAATTTAATCTCACAATGGCATCAACAGTGTTATTTCTCAGCAGTGTATATGAGTCTGAATGTCATGTTGTTAAGTTGGCGCTAGTCCACGTAGCAACACGTGGTCCCATACTTGTATTTAACCAACACACAACCAGTGACAACCAAGGATTTAGTGAGGACACAATGCATCTGTATTGAGCATCTTTTTCACTTGTTCATCAGCTTCCTCCCTCTTTCCAAGTTTCAATCTGTGGTGAAAATTTAGTGTCAATCAGACAAGTAGTTGCAGAGAAAAGGGAATAGCAAAATGCAGACACGTATATTTTATGTATGCACATACGTGACCAATTGCTTAACCCCACTTTTCGCTTCATGAGCGTGGGCTAAAAATACACACACACACACACACACACACACACACACACACACACACACACACACACACACACACACACACACACACACACACACACACACAGCACTCAGCAGTACAGAAGATGACATAGCATGATAATTTTGTTCATATCCTATCCGTATGTCATATGTGTCTTACATGTGTTATATCATGTTCTGTCCGTTTCTCGCGTGAATGACAATATTGACAGTGCTACACCTGTTTACTTTATTTATCATCTTATGATGTGTGATTTTGTGTGGTTCAAGGTGACATCATGACAAGCACAAAAGCGAAAGTAATTTTGCTTTTCATGGTTCGGAATGAACTACACCCACTTGCTGAAGAGCTGTTAAGGCGCAACGTGTCACTTGGTATAACCTGGCTGGGACCGGATGGTTGGATAAAGGATCGAGTGATTTCTTCACCCCGCTTCTTTGACCTCTTTCAAGGTGCCATCGGCTCAAGTGTAAACTTTTCTCCAATTCCTGGTCTCCATGAATACTTCAGAAGTTTGAGCACGAATTTCATTGCAGGCTATGAATGTGAAAATGAAACATCTTACCCTGGGAGATTTAACCAGGTATTTATGGTATTGCATCTTTCATGTTGTTATTTACTTTTTGACCATGTAAGTTAAAATCAATGACAACAGTGCACTTCCTTGTCTTCTTCTTCGTTATTATGCAGCACAATTTTGTAGGGTATCATCAATGGCTGAGGGCGCGGCTATTCCGCTGATGCAATGCCCCCTGCTGATTATGGTAGGGATTTGGAATATAGCCGTTGTGCTGAAGATAGCTCGCCGACTCTTCACAAATAGAATGACACTGTGGGATCTTTAACATCCACCAACGAATGCTGGAGGAGGGAATCCAGTTTAATATCCACCCGAGGGATGGCACACACATTGATGAATCACCCTGCCTGTGAAGCAGCGGGATGACAGTTTATAGCTGTGTCGGGATTCAAATCCAAGCTAGACAGCTTAGATGCGAGTATGTGTACTTCTCGGCCATCCCGACAGACTTTGGACTTTGTTTACAATGTCGAGGCTCATATGAGAGCTAACACACAGAATGCACAACAAGGGGAGCAGGAAACAAGAGGGGTGGGAGAGGGAAGGACAAAACAGTGGGGAACAGAGACATGAGGAGATCTGTGGAAGGGAGAGGGATGGGGCGGGGTACACAGGGTGAACAAAATGGACACTACAGGGACTTTCAGGTCCTCACACGACAGGGACTTTCAGGAAAGAAATTAGGGAATTTGAAGGAGGTTGGTTTGGGGTGATTTAATGGGGATAGAAAATATCGTGGTTTTGGATCGGTGAAGATAAGAGATGGTGGTGAACAGTGGCTATGAAAACCTGGAGGGAAGAGTGGGATTGAAGAAAGTGTGGGAGTTTGTTCTAAAGGCAGGAAAATGAGGAATGAAAGAGTGAAGGTGAGCAGCGATTCCTCATTTTGGTAGTTTTACCACAAGGGGGTTGCTAGTGGACATTGAGTGCCTTGTGGAAATATGGGGGGAAATATTGCAGACAGAGCAGGGGAGGGGGGGGGCGAGGCTGAATAGGAGACGGTAGAAGACAGAAAGACCACCAACCTGCCTGCAGTGAGAGAGACCCAAAGACTCGGCCTCATCACGGGAGATACCAATGATACTAAATTCCTTGGTTTCCACAGCATGAAGCCGAGAAAGATGAGAGGCGGGATCACAAGCCCAGAGAAAAGTGAGATCCATCCATCCATCCATTGGGTCCATACTATGTACAGAGCGTCGGTGTTGCCAAAGCAGTCTCCTGGGTTATTGAGCACAATCCTGGATGGGTCACCACTCCAACACAGGATACTCAAATGGCTCAATAATTCCAGCAAGTTGGTAATCATTTTGCTGACCTCGGAAGGATGATGGGCTGAATCAACCCCACCTGGAATTACTTCAAAGGATGGGCCGGATTTGTACTCAGGACCCGAGGATCTGAAGCCCGCTATCCTAACCATTAAGTTAACACTAGGCATACAGTGAGATCACTCGCCTCAGTAGGACCATAAATAGAGACCAAGAAAATGACACCCAAAGAGTGACAAATACTCATTCTCATAATACTCTCGTTGACCAGTGTTACTTCAACAGCTGCCACAGCTCCTTCGACATGGTAACCATCAGAGTGACCAGACCAGTTGTAGGTGTAACCATCCACATGATCTCACCACTATCCGGTCTCCAAACCTCAGAGAGTGCTTCAATACTGATGACAAAACACTGGAGCTCAGATGATAGCAGAGATAGGTGATCATCCTCTCTTAGAGTAAGGACATTCCAGACACCCACCCAAAGGGACCGCCTCAGGTTAACCAGAGACCGCCATCTGGTGTATGACACCTCAGCACCACACCGACACACACCACCACAACCTGCTCTAGGAAGGTTACCCCTTGCTTTTCCTCCTATTATTAAAGAATGTTCTTCCCAAAGGATTTTCCCCAATACTGTCATCCGGTGAGCTGCCCTCGGAAGAGCAGCTGCACAGCTGGGAAAGCTGTGCTACACAGCTGTCCCATACAAGATCACTCCCTTGGAGTGAGTTTTCAGTATTTTTTTTTCTGTGTGTTTTGTCGAATGAAGTGTCTTACGGTGGCTGGAGTGCAAATCCTGCCACCAACCTCCTAGAAAGAGGTATCCAACTGCAGGAGGATGTCCGGAGACAGTTTGGCACCAGATATGGATGGCAGTTGGCTCACAAAGAGCTCCTCCACCCTTTGACAGGTTTTGTTTTTAATCTTGTTGGTTGTCCATATCTATACACCCTTCTGACCAGGACACCTGGTGGGGGAGATGGTTTACTCGTCGACAATCCAACCATGGAACATATTAGTACAGGCTTACCTGTGTGGAAGAAAATTCCTTCAGGTTCAGAGTTTGAAACTTTTATTCATGCGCATGGGAGGAAAACATAGAATGCAGTAGATGAATCCCTCCAACTAAATGTCCATCAGAATGTCCCTTTTATACTCTCAAGCAAGTAATGGTGCAATGGGATGGTTGAGAAAAACATGATTATAAACTACCCAGGAAGGGGGGATGGATGAATTCACAAGTTTTATTTAATAGGAAAAGAGTAAACACATATTTGTCATTCCAAGTGGAGACGTCTTAATCAATGAAGAAATCCACATCGCTGCTTGCATGCAGAAAATGGTCAGGGAACGATTTCTCCTCCGCTTTCCCAAGCTTGGTTGTTGTGACAGAGAACAAGTGCTTATAATATCTAAAATATAACTTTCAGTATAAAGCAAACTGGAGAATGAAAAAGCCATTCAATACCATGATATAAAACTATTCGATGAAAGGTAAACCAAGATATAAAGTTATTCCATCATGTAGATATATCTGGAACTCATTCTTATGTTTCCAGGTCACTGAATAGTTCTTAGTCAATTAGATTAATACATATTAAACTAGAGGGGGAGCACTCGGGAGAGTGCAAAACCTCCGCCGCCAATACTGCTGGGTCACTCAAGTGAACCTCATATCTTATTCATTAAATATGTCAACAGTGCTGACAGTTATAGTTCTTTTATACATTTTTTGTTGGGGGGGGGGGGGTTGGAAATCACTTAAAACATGTGGAAATGCAAAAAAAGAAATCAAAATTTTGTTGAAAAAAAAGGTGCAAAAATTTTTTTTTCTCTAACAATTTTTTTGGGGGGGGTGGAGGGGAGGTTGGAAATCACTTAAAATATGTAGAAATGCAAAAAAAAAAATTTATTTCTCTAAATTTTTTTTTGGGGGGGTTGGAAATCACTTAAAACATGTACAAATGCAAAAACAAAATTTGGGGGGGGTAACAATTTTTTTGGGGGGGTTGGAAATCACTTAAAACATGTAGAAATGCAAGAAAAAAAATTTTCTCTCACAACTTTTTTTTTGGGGGGGGGGGGACCAAGTTCAAAATTTAATGGCATGATCCTTGGACCATACCTAACCCCCCCACCAAGTTTCGTCGAAATCCGTCAAGGAGTTTTTCCGTAATACTGTTCACAAACAAACAAACAAAAAACCTTGCCAAAAGGTGACCACGTGTGACTTCTTTAAGGTCACACTGAGGTGAACAGAGCTGCTATCCACCAGGAGCGACTCCTTGAGGAATATCTGCCTACGAGAGAATCCGATGAGAATCGTTCTACAGAGTAACCATGAAAAATATGCTTTTGCCTCATAACGTCACCAAATGACGTCATAATGTCTCAAGCTTGACATATCTAGAAAGCACTCATCGAGGTGTTCAATTTGAGGTACTACACGATATGGTTCCTAAAACTTGAAAATTTGACCTTGGGGTCAAATATGTTTGACCTTAGGCGCTAACCATGAAGGTCAAGGCCAATCGCCACCAAAAATTAATCAGCTGAGCGCCAGACCATGAACTATATTCCCATGAAGTTTGAAGACGATCCGATCAAAATTACTCAAAAAATAAGGGTTTCGTCGACTCCCCTGATTTGCGACAAAGTGACCTTGACCTTTGACCTTGACCTTCAAAATTTTGTGCACTGAAAGGGACCTCTATAGGCCTCTGATATGCAAAGTTACAAAAATTTCCAATGATAACTGTGCTCTGCAGAATTTTTTATACATGATTACAGACAAAAAAAAAAACAAAAAAACATACAAGCTGACTAACATATCTTGCAAAAACTTCGTTTTGGCAAGATAACAAACAAACAGAAACGGGTGAAAACAGTAACCTCCATCCATCTTCGAAGATGGTGGAGGTTAATTAACATCACTTTAAAGAAAACAATTTAGCAAAGCAAAATGAATATGGGATCAATTTCAAATTACAATTCCAGGGAAGAGCAAACAATGTTTCAATCATTTATACACATGTGTATGTGACTATAATTCTCCCTACATGTTCTCACATTCCAACCAGCTGTTTCAATGAGCAATTATGCATATACTGTATTTAATTCAATCAGAGTAAAAAAATTCGACATCAAATAATGCAGTTGGAGCATGAGAGAATACAAGGCTTCATATTCTCTTGAAAAAATGAAGTTTAAGAGGGGGTACGTTTTAGCAAGTGAGCAGGCAAGATAAAGATCATGTCTTAAGCTGTGCATGTGCACAATAAGACATCCAGGCCTCTGGTTTCATGGCTCGTACAAAGCATTCCTTTAAACACACATATAAAATAAAATGCAGAAAAACAAATTACTACTAAAGCAGGAACATCATATATATATATATATATATATATATATATATATATATATATATATATATATATATATATATATATATATATATATGTATATATATTGTTGTGGTTGACGAAATTCGCAAACCACCATTCAGGTCCCTTAGGTGAGATATCTCTGTAAGTATATGTGTAGTTAGGCCCAAACCCGTTGTTTAGAGGGAATAGATGTCATTCATTCGGGCTGCGACCCCTCTAGATAGCCGTTTTTCTTTTACTATCTTTATTTTGGACCAGCCGCCATTACTACCATCACAACCACCACCAACCACGTCTCAACAGCCATCACACAACAACCACCAACCGCAACGCCGCTTCACAACAACAGCCACGACCCTTGCCGTCACATCTCGCTCTCGCAACCGTCGCATCACCGCCATTCCCGCGCCGCTTGTGGGCGCCGATCCTGGACTCGTGCAGGGCGCGCACCGAGCAGCGGGTGCAAAAACACCAGCCTTTCCGAAGCAATCGGATCAAAAACGACTCACGCCCACTTCTGTTCCGTCCTATCGGCGAGCGTGGGGCGATTTGGCCCCGCCTCCAGGTGCGTCGGAGTATAATCGCTATATGCAGATCCATGGATCATAAAGCATTCACGCCCACTTTTCCTCTGTCCAATGGGGAGCCAGCCAGAGGTAAAGGGTCGAAGGTGAAGGAGCGAAGCCACGGGGGCTATAAAGGGCCGCGTTCGCTCGCCAAGAAGGCAGTTGAGTTGGGAAGAGTCGGAGCAGTGGAGTTGGAAAGAGTCAGTCAAGTTGAGTAGGAGTCAGTTGAGAGTTGAGTTGGGAGTTGGTGGAGTCCAGTTGAGTTGGAAAGAGTCAGTCAAGGAGAGTTGAGAAGAGAAGAGTCGGAGAAAGCAGTTGGACGGAGCTGTGGAGAGTGGGAGAGGTGGCGGCGGCGGCGAAGGCAGTTGAGAGGGCGCTCGTGTCAGAGTCGGGGAGCTGCAGAGAGGGGAGGCCGATAACGCGACCGAGGTCGCGGTGGAGACGCTCGTCGCGGGACCCGAGCCAGCGAGATATCCTCATCCCCCCGAGCATCAACAACCCCCTCCTGTTTCCCCCCGCGCTGAGATAGTGTGAGAAGGGGGCCCCGTTCCCACCCCATTCCAGACACTGGCCGCGAGGCCCGCGGAGTCGGGGCGCCACCGCCATTTTGCGGCTCATCACCAGACGGATAGGCTCGACGCGGTCTCGGCCCCAGGCACGTCTGCCCCCTCATAGTGGAGGGTGGTCCCTTTTTCTTTTGCGTTGAGTATATGTGTTGTCGGCGCCGTCTGTGAAGTAAAACTGTATAAGTGTTGCCGTGTGCTCGGTAGTCGGTGGTAGATCTGCATTGTGTTTTGCTTTTACATTTGCTTTTTGTGCATTATTGTGTGTTTCTTCTTCTTTTACATTTGCTTTTGGTGTATAATTGTATATGTGTGCTATCCGTGTGCCATCGCGAAATAAATGTGCTTTATGTTGAACTGTTTTCCCGTTTCGCTTCGTCTTTTCCTTTATTGAATCTCCATCTTACTTCACGTAAAGGGTTGGTCGTGGGCTAAATACGCCCAATAATTAATCGGAACCGTCGATGCCGACGATAACACCGCTCGGTTATCCCGATAGTACGGAACGGGTCGCTTAGAGTGGCCCGTGTCCGAAGTCGACCTGCGGCGAGGTGCGATCGCCCGGTCTACCCTCCGTGTGGGTACTTAGGTAGGTCGAATTTGGCGAGCAACCCTATCCCATGTGGGGGGCCGATTGGCACGATCGTGGTGAGGCCGAAAGGCCCACCCATGACTGGTTCCCGGCGTTAGTCCGAGAGGGTCACGACGGGATTGTCCGTCTGGTGGGCGACGTGCCGCGATTCGAGTTACGTGGCCGTCCGCACGCCGGCGGGCGCGAATCCGCAACAATATATATATATATATATATATATATATATATATATATATATATATATATATATATATATATATATATATATGTTTCAGAGAGCACATAAATGTATTGTAGAATGAATATGTTTTTCCCCAGAATTCTTTAGATTTCAACATGTTTCACAGGCTCAGTCAATGAAATTAATCTCCAGCATTATGTGGTCTTCATTCATTTAAACTGCTTATAATTATTTAATGCTTTTCACTGAAAGGTCCAAGCAGATGTATTTAATAACAAAAATCACATATATCCACCCCTCCCCCCCCCCCCCATTTTGTCCCGAATGAAGACAACACACAATTAATGATTTGGTGCATCACCTCTCTTCAAACTTTATTTTTCCTGTGTCTGGCACATGGGTCATCCTCTCGGGCAAAATTTTTTATAGCTTGTGAGGTCCCAGGGTAGGTTTGAGTTAAACCATTATGGGCACTCCTTTTCCCAATGGTTCCATACTTACATCTCCCAGGCTAAGCCTCTTTTCTTTGCCATCTGGGCAGCACTTTTCTTGAGTCGCCATGGTAGGTATTAGCCATCTGGGCATATCTCATCCCTTTTGAAGTATATCCTTGTTCATGGCAACAGGAGGCTATTTCCAATGCTTCAGATTGGTCTTCATCAGATTTCACGCAATTTTGAATGTCTGATTTAAACAACATTGGCTTTAACAAGTTTGTTTTTTTTCCCTCAATCAATTTTGAAAACAACTTACATGGGGAATAGAAGCAGTATAAATGCAGGTTATTCGATTTCAATCTCCAATCACATCAGCATCATACAAATCTTCTCCTACAATCTCAGCTAGTTTTTTGGAAAAAAAGAAAAGAAAGGTTTTTCATAATGGGATTGTGCAAGATTGTTAAATTATCTTTAACGTGTGTTCCATTTGATGAGACAAAACAAAAACCTTTTTTCTTCACATCCCTTTGTAACATATGCTAAGAGAGCAAATTTAAGCTGAAAACAGCAACACATACATGAAATCAAAAAAATCAAATGGTGAGAAAAATATTCCTTTCAGTTGTGGAATACTTTTTTTAACAAAATGATGTAATGTAATTTCTTCTCACAAAAGGCTTATTCAACAATGACCACTGAAATGGTTTCAATTCTCGGAATACCTCCACTGACCACACAGAGCATGCAAAGTGAAGTGATACATGTTGATTCAGAAAGGCAAGGTGAAATGGCTGACAAATTCATGCTTGAGTTCTGGGAGAAAACATTGAATTTCAGTTGGAATGATCACCATATTGCCTTTCCGTGCAGACTTGCCAAAATACTAAATGCAAATGTTTCTGCTGATGAAGATTATTTCCAGATGCATTATCATAGGAACACATACATCGCTGTGTTCGCCGTGGCACATGCCCTGCATGACATGCAAGAATGCCGTAACACATCGGGTCCCTTTCTAAATGGCACTTGTGCCGATTTAAAGCAATTTCAGCCATGGCAGGTGAAATAAACAGTAAAGTGTGATTTTATCGTGTATACTACTTCTGATTATGTAATTTACATTCTGCTCCACTTTTCATCTATTCTAGTTGCTGTTTTATATACAGAAAGTCAGTTTCATTATTTTTGGTCACACAATGAACTTCGACAGCAATGGAGACCCTCCAGCCATCTATGAACTGATAAGTTGGTTTCCTCATGACTCCCTTAAGATCGAGTTCCTCGTGGTTGGTTCCTTTAACTCTTCGGCTGGACCAGATCAACAACTCAGCATTTCATCCCAGAGCATCCTATGGAATGGTGCTCAAAAAAAGGCAGGTATTCTGTATATATGTCACCTTGCATTATCCCTTCAGAACCAAATGCAATGACGTGGAAGTCAGCATTATCTCATATACTTGAAAAATACAGAATTTTTCTTGTGAAGCTAAAGTATTCAAGAAAATGATGCAAACGTCATTTAGTCATAAAATAAGATGCTTGCAGTCATTCGAATGCATTTTAGACAAAAATAATGCTCTTAATGCAAGGAGAAATCTTGAAGTGTGTGAGACAGGAGAAGTATATGGGGATGGTAAAACAAAGATACAGGGGAAGAGGGAGGGGAAGCAGACAGCACAGTGCCAGGCAGTTACAGGTACAGATTGGAGTGTTTGAGGTTGTACTCACAGAGGGATAAATTATATATCAAAACAGGAAGCGTGAGCACTGTCCAGGAATGTAGTGAAGCCTCATATAGAATATGAATGCAGTTTTGGTCACTACATCCGAGGAAGGAGATATCTGCAAAAAAGAGGGATCAGTATATGAGTCAAGATTGATTCTGAGGTTATCTCAGAACTGGTTGAAGGAGAACGGACTTTATACATTAGACAAGAGGAGATCACGAGATGATCGAAGTAAGATGTTTAAAAGAATTAAGGGTAAGTGCAGAAAATAAATGCAAAAGTTTTGTGCAGAAATTTTGTGCATTTGTTCCCATGCACATAAGTGCAGAAGAGAAAATAAGTGCAGAATTACAAAATAAGTGCAGAAGAGTTTTTCAGCTGAAGAGAGAGTGACAGAAACAGGGACCACAATTAAAAAGTAAAGAAGAGAAGAGTTTAGATAAGAGTAAAGCAGGGGTGTTTCACTAATGTCATACCTAATGCCTTGAATGGTCTCTCTAGAAAGTTGTGGCAGCAGAATCAGGAGATAAATTTAAACCAGAATTAAAAAGATATCTATAAATATTTGTAGGAGACAGAGGAGTTTGTAGGTATGAGGAGGACAGGTAAGTAAATTAGGTGTGGATGGTTAATTCCATACACCTAGACTGGTTGAGGGATTGTGATGCATTTGAGAAAGTCTCATTAAAGGGTGGATGTTTGTTTGTTCATTCCTTACTATAAAAAGTGGTTGAAGGTGTATTTATATTTTCTATTTCTAGATACGATGAAGACCTCTTCATCTACAAACATATTTCAAAAAATAATAATCACCCCCTCTGAAAAAAAATCATACTTGAAATTATGCAAAGTGCATCTGCATCTGCTTTGTACTAAAACTAAGCTTGTTATGCTATATCTGTCATAAGTATGGAGAAATTTCAGTCTGAAGAAAGGAGAATAAAAGTTTGATTTCTTTTAATTGTTTGTAAGCATCATTTATTACGACCTAATCAAAAGAAACTTTTTTAGCTTAAAATCTGATATGAACATGTTATTACAAGGAATAATAGAAAAGAAAGAGCAGAAGAAACAGTGAATGAGAGAGACAGGTGGAGGGATCTTCAGAGAGCCAAAGGCAGACAGTAAGTGATCCACAAAACACCACATCTGGAGTGCAGGTATCATAAGTCTGGACCCAAAAAGCTAATCCTAATCCACACCCCACCCAATAGATTGATCTTGTGGTGATAATTTCGCTGCAAAATTATGCCTGAGTTAATCCCCTCTAATGTTCTATTAGTCAGGGAATATTGCAAAAATCTGGGAACAAATTCCTTACCAAGAAATTTCTTCACCAATGTGTTTGTAAGGGTGTCCACCAACACATTTCAAAAAGTTTAAATTCAACGCCCCTAGGGGAACCCGTGACAGGGGTCAACGACCTTTTTAAGATAACGACCATGGATGGCTTCCTTGTCCCAGCTCTGGATGGCCACAGCTGGCAGGGTTTGGAGGACCATGGCAGAGTCAGACTCCTCCGATGGCTTCCCCCACTCTGATTTGATCATGCGTCCGACCCGCACTCCCTTCGGGGGTTCAGTTACCTGATTCCCGTGGACCCCAGACAATATTAGAGATCGAATGATGACCTGCAGGACAATGGACTACATCCTCATGACACAGTAGGTGCAGATCCCAAGAAGTTCAGGTGAATTTCAGCAGGAACCATCACAGGTGCATCTCGAGACAGCTTCAGCATCTCCAGACCCCATGGAAGTCGGTGAGGGCAATCGATGTCTAAGCACCGATCCTCCAGGGACTGGAGTACCTAAGCAACCTGGAGACACGTGCAGTGGTTTGGTCCAGGTGCGAACGAGGTGTCAATGTGATGAGAGAGAGGAGAGAACTTCCCCGTCGGCCCTGAGTCGACACTGGGGGTGAACCTGATGATCTGGCCCACTAATATATGTGTGTGTGTATATATATATATATATATATATATATATATATATATATATATATATATATATATATATATATATATATATATATATATATATACACACACACACTCGTGCGCACACGCACACACACTCGTGCGCACACACACACACACACACACACACACACACACACACACACACACACACACACACTAGCAAATACAACCCATTGCTTCACTGATGGGGGGCATTAGGGAGGGTGGTTGAGTGAGGACGGAGAGAGGGGAGAGAGAAGAGGCAGGAGGGAAGGGAAACTTAGAAGGGGGGAAGAGCAAGTAAGGGGGGAGGTGGGGAGAGCTATCCCTCACCAAGCATTGCAATACTGTGGGAGGGAGAGATGTGAGGAGGGGGTGAGAGAGAGGGAGAGAGAGAGAGAGAGAGAGAGAGAGAGAGAGAGAGAGAGAGAGAGAGAGAGAGAGAGAGAGAGAGAGGGAGAGAGAGAGGGAGAGGGAGAGGGAGAGGGAGAGGGAGAGGGAGAGGGAGAGAGAGAGTGAAAAAAAAGAAAAAAAGGTAATGGTGGAGGTGGGTTTAGAAAAGAGAATATCTTATGCTTAATGACTGAACACACACAAATACAAACTCATGTCATAACAGCTGTACACACAGACACAACAGAGTTTGTAAGGTACATCTGCAAGAGCTGGCACATCTGCAAAACTTTGATGTCCCAGTTCCAGAAAATTTGTGGGAACATGAACCAAAAGCAGTAATAATAATAATAAGTCTGGAGACGGCGATGGTTCACGAGCAATGTACACGGTTCGCCTTTTTAATTTTTTGACCTTCGAGGGGACGCCACGGGCAAACTGGCGGGAATCGGGAAAAAACATAAATGATGAAAGTTGTCGTACTCGAAGAGCACTACTTGCATACCAACTTTCATGCGAAACAGTTGAAAACCCTAGGAGCTCGATGCCCAATTTATTGATTTTTTTTGACATTTTCTAAGTTTGTGACCTTGTGACCTTGACCTTGGGACGAAAATGAAAAATCGAGCTCCGTGGGGCTATGCAGGTGCCATTGCGCTAACCAAATACTGAAACCCCTGCCAGATTTGACAAACCCTCTCGGAGAAGATGCAACTTGAAAGCGGCTACCCCCTAAAAACACATGATTTTTGGGCGTGGCTCCACCCATAATGGGTGCAGCACGCCCATTCTCTGGAAAACACCACTAGATCATGATGCAAACCTCGCACCCTAATTTTATCAAGATCGGATCAAAACCCACAGCGCTATGCTCAGGACAGACAGACAGACAGACACACACCCATAACGAATATAGTGGTCACTTACTGATTCGTGAACCAATAATTTTTATCAAGATCGGATCAAAACCCACGGAGCTATGCTCGGGACAGACAGACAGACACACACACACACACCCATAACGAATATAGTGGTCACTTACTGACTCGTGAACCAATAATTTTATCAAGATCGGATCAAAACCCACGGAGCTATTCTCGGGCAGACAGACAGACAGACACACACCATAATGAAATAGTGGTCACTTACTGACTCGTGAACCAATAATAACAATAATAATAAAAACGATCTATTTGTGGGAACATTGGTTCCGGTACTGTGTTTGAAGCAATGGCAGCTTCTCTCAGGCGTCTCTGCCAACTTTCTCAAAGTTAAGTTTCTAGTCATCATTTGTCACGTTTTAACTGTTTATTTTCTCACCTATATGTTTACTGTGTGTTCCTAGTTCGGTTTTGTTACAAAAATCGTGCTATTTTGTGAGTTTTTGTCGACCTTGTCTTATCGGACTCCTTGAGGCCAACTCCTCCTTCCCGTCTCGGTGTACTGTCCTTTTATTTGTATTCTCTCCATGTTTCAATCAATTCCTATTCTCCCCACTTTTCCTAATGCCCCCCCCCATCTATCCCTCCCAAAAACACACTCTGTATCTTGTTTTCAATTAAAAAAAAACAACAACCCTTTCTCCCTCGATACCCACGAGTACCGATCCTTCTTCTTTCTCCTTCTGCCGGCACACCATCTTTCTTCGATTTGAGCTGACCCACTCTCACTTCAGGATTTGATGACTGATTTCACGATGATCCTTCTTCTTCACTGAAGCTGACCCTTCACGATTTCTTCCTACAACCCACCATTCTCCAATCTTATCTAATCTTCAAAAATCCATCAAAAATTTTTTTTCCTTGTATCCTTCCTAACTATACACCAACTGAAACCACACGTCTCTCTCTACCCTCTTACTGTGACTTTTTTTTATTGAACCATCAGCTTCACTCTGCGTTTACCATTCCAAATTTACCATACACCTCCATGATTCCTCCTTCAACCTTACATTTTCTGAATCTTACGCAATCCTTATTTAAAATGAATAAATAAATAAATAAAGTAATTCACTTTTGATTATACACCTCCCATAACCACGTGCTTCTCCTGTAACCACGTGATCTGTTTCCACCCTCTGCGTTTACCGATCCAAATTAACCATTTGCCTCGCGATCTTTTCGTCAACCTTTCTTTCACCTAATCTTTTGCAATCTCCATCAAAAACAATAACAATAAGAAGAACAATCTCTTATAATACTTCATCTTCCGCTTTCACACGTGTGGTTCTCATGACTGCATCAGAATTTGTGACACTTTTTCTATTTCAACAGACTGCTCTCTATTTGACCGTTCCTTCATATGTTGTCTAAAAAGTCCAACTGTTACAACATTTCTTCTCTCCATTCTTTTAATTCGCCTTCATTGCATCCCTCAAGAAATGTCTTTCATTGCATTTCTGAATGAAAAACTAAAAAAACCCAGTTTGCTTTGCATGTTTGCTTTCCTTCAATCGTAATTCTTTACCAACTGAAGTGCCAATTCACCCCTCTCACCCTTCCCCCTAAAAGCAATGATCACACTCTTCCCCCTCCAAGCTTCCCTCTCACCTTTCTCAAAAACTCCCCCATCACCTTTCTCCTTCAACTCTCCCCACTCACCCTTCTCCCACCATTCACCCCCCCTAACTCACTCTTTGCAAAGTTGCCCCCCCCCATCTCATCCACAATGCTTCCTTCTTCTCCTGCCCTCTCTCTTCCATCTCTTCACTCCACCTACACAAATCCTCAACTCCCTTCTGCTCCCTCTCGTTTTACTCCCGACTGCACCTCAACCGAGCACCACAGATACTTTTCTCCTGATCAGACCCCCTCCCTGAGCGCTTCTGCAATTCCCGACACTCTTTGAACAACTCCCCTTACCTCCCCCCCCCACCACCCTTATTCTACCCTCCCCCTTCCCTCCCCTGCTCCCAAAGCCTCCTCCTCTCCATCTTCATTAACAGTGTGAACTTCAAATATCCGGGGCCTTCGCTCAAACCTGACAGATCTTTCCATTCAGGCTGCTACTGACAAACCAGATATAATCTGCCTAACAGAAACTTTCCTCCATCAAGACATCTATGACTCCCTAGTCTCTCTCCCTGGTTACTCCCTCCTCTGGTATGACAGACCTGAGCCTCGTCCTGGTGGAGGGGTTGCCCTCTTCATTAAAGACTCCATAAATCACTCTCCATACACTGCCCTCACTCCCGCACACCTCCAGGAATACCTCTGGCTATGGCTTCCCCTCCACTCCCACCTCATGTTTATATGTATGCTGTACCGTCCACTAAACAGTGATGCCTCCATTTATACCTCACTCTCTGAAAACATAGAACAACTTCTATCTTCTCATCCGAACTCTCTCTTCCTTGTATGTGGTGACTTCAATTGTCATCATGCCAGTTGGCTCGGTGTGGATACCTCTCTCACCTGTCATGGCACTTCAGAAAAAAGCTTTCTTCGACTCATTGGGACTGACCCAATTGGTCAACTTCCTGACCCGGATCTCACCAAATGGTACTCCATCTCTTCTGGATCTGATTTTGACAAATTTCCCTGAAAATATCTGTGGTTCTTCCACCGCTCCAATCGGTTCTTCTGACCACATGCTTGTCAAATTAAACACCTCTCTGGCTGTTATTAGAGAACCAACTCAGCGCGGTCGAGTCTGGCATTTCACTCAGGTTAACTGGCAGAATCTCCAAGCAGCCATCAAACTTCTAGAATGGTCTCCCATCGCTACTTTCTCCAACATCACCTCGTCCTGGGAAATATTTCAAAGAAACTTGCTCTCTCTCATGCACAGATTTATCCCCTCTCGTCTTCAGTTGTCCGACCCTTCCGAACGCACATGGTTTACTGAAGTTTGTGGTGAGGCAGTTGTCCTGAAATAACTTGCCTTTGCCTCATGAAAAAAAAAATAATAATAAAAAAATATATATATATATATATATATATATATATATATATATATATATATATATATATATATATACATATATGGAGTGATGCTTTTGGTCACTTTTAACTGGTGGGAATTCCTAATTGCAGATGAACGCACAACAGAACACCAGCTGTTTCACTGAAACCAGTGCAGCAGACCAGCCTTCTTGGGATATTCCATGATGGCAGGTTGCTGGTGCCACTCGCCGCCTATCGTTTTGGGTTTCATGCACTCATGCAGAGATAAAGTAAATTATTGCATTGGAATCACCATCATAGTTTAAGCAGTTATTGAGGTAGGTTGGGGAAGAAGACGTAGACGAAGAAGAAGCCATTTTAGTGATCTTCTGATGTCGTACTTTCGACTGCTGGACATAGCCACGACATTTTCTGTATTGCTTGCTTCTGATTTGTCTCTCTATCATGGCATGAAAGGAGGCCTTAAGAGCATAGTTATTTCAGGTTCGCATTTGTTTGTTGCTTCTCAGACATATATGGTTTGGTAGTGGGTTCACTGGTTTAATTTATTACCATTTATTGTTGATTGCCTTCTTTTATTTCCTTCCCCCATGTACCATCATTAAATATACCGAATCTTGGGGTGAATTTGAACGATGGTGATTGTCATTGCAAGTAGTTGAGGGCGTTCAGGATTAATTGGGAAAGGCAACCATTGCCGTGTATCTCGGCTGTGCCATGCACCTCACTGACTCACTCTGCCATTAATTCGAGATGCCTTTTATTCGTTCGTGCCAGGAACGGGACAGAGAACACGAAGCATTGGGTTGATTGAATGCCCCACTGGTACGGTATTGGAGTGGAACGACCCATAATCTGACCAAGGACAGTCGAATCAACTAGCTGTTATGGCCGCTGTTGACACTGCCCGCTGCAATTCACACCAGCCAACTGGGCTAACCCGGGCAGCTAAAACGATATTGTGTTATCATGCGCTCGTAATATCCATCCACGAAATAAAATATGCAGGAAACAGTTTGTGGGTTTTTGTGCAGTAAATAATAATAAATTTTTCAAGTAATCAACACTAGTTTCATAAATGTGAATTACAAGTAACCACAATAAATGTTGCAAGTTAGTGAATATGTGAAAATTAGTTTTCATCAGCTTGTCCACTTGCTTGAAAGGCCGGAATATTAACATTACGTCAAGCGATGTGTGCAAACGTTTGATTGCAGCAAAATAATCACTGCTGAGACCAGAAAATTGACTACAAAGGGTGAAAAGACTGAAATTTGCAAGGCCAAAGATTGGGTGACGAAACAATGGAATCGAATACTCTGGTCTGATTAATTGAAGTTTGAATTTTTATCAAGGGAAGGGTGATGCCTCAGTTTGGATCAACTATAGGGGTCTTAAAGCTGCTGGACCATGGAGTGAAAGTGGTAGAGAGAGTCATGGCTAAATTAATACGACAGAGTGTTAACATACATGAAATGTAATTTGGTTTCGTGCCAGGAATGGGAACTTTGGAGGCAATTTTTATAGTTTGTCAATTACAGAAAAAAAAAATCTGGGGAAGAATGAACAACTGTACTTATATTTGTGGATTTGGAGAAGGCGTTTGATAGGGTGTCTCAGGAAGTGTTGCAATGGTCCATGAAAAGTTACTTGTGGAGGATTGGTTATTTGGGGTAGTCATGGCAATGTATGATGGCTCAAAAACGTATGTGAGGGTAAATGGAGTGCAGAGTGAGGATTTTGAAGTGAAAGTGGGTGTTCATCAGTGGTCAGTCTTGAGCCCAATCCTGTTCATCATGGTTCTTGGGGTTTTATCACAGGAATTTAGAGGAGGCTCACCTTGGGAACTCATGTGTGTTGACGACCTGGTGCTGATAGCCGACAGTGTGGAAGAGGTCATGACAAATATACAGTACGGAAGGAGGGTATGGAGGTCAGAGGACTGAAAGTGAATACAGGGAAAACAAAAGTACTGATTCATGTTGTGGGAGAAGGAAGTGAGGAAAAAAGAGGGAGGTGGCCCTGTGCTGTCTGTACAAAAGGTGTAGGTAGCAATTCAATACTGTGTAAATCCTGCAACTGCTGAGTGCACAAGAGGTGTAGTGGCATCAGCGGTAGATTGCATGTGGTTCCTGTCTTCAAATATGCTGTTTGCGCAGGTAAACAAGTGGCTCCAATAAGAGTGAAAGGTTAGTTTATGGTGATATATTCCGGAATGTGTAGATAAATTATGTTACCTTGGTTATATGTGCCAGGTGGTGGTGTGAAGGCAGCAGTGATTGCAAGAATTAGAAGTGGCTGGAGGAAATTTATGGAGTTGTTACCCCTGTTGACATCAAAAGTGACTTGTCTCCAATTGAAGGGAAAACTATGCACCTTGTGCTCGAAGTGTGATGTTGTATTGCAGTGAAACATAGGTGATCAAAAAAGGAGGATGAACGGATGTGTGAACGAAATGAAATGAGAATGTGGATGTGTGATTTGACACTGAAGGATAGGAAACCAAATGCGGAATTAAGAGATAGGTTTGGTGTAGAAAGCATTCGTGAGGTTATGCATTGAGGTCGGTTGAGATGGTTCAGACACGTGGAAAGGATGGGTGTGTACAGCTGTGTGAAGTGGTGTATAAATACGTATGTGAATGGAAGGATAGATGGAGGCCGTCCAAGAAAAACATGGGATGTGTGTTGAGAGACAATCTTCGAGTTAAAGGCCGAACAAGAGGGTTAGCAATTGATCATGTAGCCTGGAAAGTAGCCATTCGTTAAACCATGGCTTACACATGCAAACCTGGAAAGGGCTGTAATACGATGATGATGATGATGATGATGATGATTTTTTTTCAATTTGATTGACGCCATTTCATACACAGAAGACCTGGAGAATGTTATGACATGAAATGTTTGCAGCCTATTGTTAAACATAAGGGAGGCTCTGTGACTGTCAGGGATTGTATATATCAGCTTTTGGTGCAGGTAAACTTGATTAAATCAATGGGACACTAACAAAGGAGAAGAATAAGCAGATGCGATAGCACCAGGAAGTGTAAATCGTATCATTGGAAGAGGATTCATTTTCCAACAAGGTAATGATCCAAAACACACTTATATGACAGTAAAACAGTAGTGTATTTGGAGAACAAGGTTAAGGTTGGTGTGCTCCAACTGGTAGAATAACCACCCAGGTGTCCGGACATGTGTCCAATTGAGGCCATATGCGATTACCTGGAAACAGAGAAGAACAAGACGGACCCAACTAATCTTACAGAACTGGGGAATGTACAACAAGATATTTGGAAGAACATTCCTACAAGAGTATTTCAGCCATATACAGGAAGCGTGGGTAAAAGAATGATCGCACTCAATAAGGCAAAGGGTGGACACACAAAATAATTGACTGACACGAAAAATTACACTGTTCTTGTTATTGACTGAAGCAGTTTGTTTCATGTACATTAATAAAGACTGTTCATTTGCAATAGTATGCCAGATGTTGGCGTTATGGTTAAGGAGGCTGGTTTAAGATCTTCGGGTCTTGAGTTTGAGCCTGTGCTGTTGTGCTGTTTAAATAACACCAGGTGGGTTCACTCTGCCTGTTATCCTTCTGAGGTTGGCAAAATGAGTAACAGCTTACTGGTAATGGGAGCAATGCATCAGTGGCATGGCTGTGCTTCCAGAAAAATGATGCAACCAGCAGCCACAGGCTGCTTTGAAACAACAATAACATTTACAATAGTAAACACATGCAACTGTTATGACAGATAATTTGATGAATTTACCCTCAATTATGAATATCATTGGAATACTCCAAACTTTTGCACAGTACTATATGTATATATATTCAAATAAAATGTCAAGATTATCCATTTTTCTGAAAAGAGGCTAACCAACAATTTGGCACGAAGCTCCACTCCACCAATTTTGGATGAGAAAAGAAAGAGTAGATTTAGCCTGTCTGTACTCCACCCTCTCCCTCACCCACAATGAAATTGTGTCAATAAATTAATATGTTGAATGAATGCCACGTCATGTTTGAGAACACGCATGATGAGCCAACATGCCTTTTCCTGTTTCAAATATCATTTAAGTAAATCTTTGTGTATATATTCTCATTCATACCAGATATTCAGTGTAAATTTCGACTAACTGTATTTTGAGAGATGATGGTTATTGTGGTTTAGGAGATTCCTGCAGTTTCAGAGAAGTGCGCAAGAGTTCAAATAAATTTTCTCCATGGTGTGGGTGCAGTGCATCACATATCAAGTTATACAGGTCTCGATGGAGTTGGAAGTAATTCCCATTTTGAATAGCTTTGCCAGATGGTGCTCAATGTCTTAGCAACAAAATCCTTTCCTCTCCCGAAATAGAACCCACAAAAGCTCATGAACACCCCATGAGGGTTCCGACTGTTTTGCTGCGGAGCACTGAGATCTCTTGTAAATCAAAGATGAAACACCTCATAATGAAAACAATACATCCATTGTGATCAACATTTCTCTCAAACGCTGTTTCTCTCCCATTCAATAATTGTTGGATTTCTAAAATTTACCAAAATGCACAAAATTGGTTCCGGCACACAGTCTTTCTTTCAGAGATTCTTCAGATGGGTTGTGACATTTGTAAAGCTTGAAATTAATGATGATGGAATTTGAAATGTATGAAAAAAAATATAGCCGAACTTAATACATTTTGATGTAATCAACAAGAAAAAACGTATGTTGTTACTGGATTTGAATATATGTTTCATCACCATTTAAATAAAACTGGTATAACAGTTGAAACACGAGCATCATATTGTGCGGTCTGTCTGGCATGTTAGCACATAGCTGAGGTTGAAGTTCCTTTTGTTGTTTGTTGTCCATTGCATTTTATCGTTGTGCTCTTGATGGTGGCCCCACAATCTGCTAAGATCGTTGGGGCACCATTGTGACATTTATATAGGCAAACAGACTTTATGGTACTGAAAAGCTGGCTTGGTGAGGTTTCTCTTCAGACATAAGTGTATTACCCACAGGTGAAACAATATTACCAATTCCACCATCAAACCACTCCATATTTTTTCTTCATATAATGTACACTGATGCTTTCGAAAAAAAAATTGTTTTAAAAATCTGCATAAGTTCCTCTTTGAGCTTTAGATTGCTGCATAAATCAGCAGGTACAAAAAAAAAAAAAAAACGGAATCAGAAAGTGATTTGAAAGGAATTGCGAAGACGGTAGCATTGTATTTTGAATACGTAGTCGCATTTGAAAATGGCTTGAAACATCCCATAGCTGTGGAAATTGTATTTCCAAAAGTGTCGAAATGCTTGGAAAGTTGAACCTATTTCTCAATGATGTCAGTCTTAGTGCCACAATGATTGTTTCTCTCATTGCATTTAGGTACCACGTTCAGTGTGCAGTGAGCCATGCAACCCTGGAACTCGCAAAATATCACGCAAAGGCGAGCCTTTTTGCTGTTTTGATTGCATTTTGTGCAAAGATGGGTACTACTCAAACAGTAGTGGTAAGTGATTTTCAACTCAATCTGCAATCCTTTCCTGTTGACATTAATGTTGATTTGCAACAAACATTCATGAGTTACTCAGAATTAAAGAGGTTTACAACTTCTTGTTTTTTTATACAAAGTCAAGGCTTGTGGAAGAGCTAAAACACAGAATGGATCAGGACAAGGAAATAGAAAAAAGGAGAAAATAGAGGGAGAAAATAGACAGACTGACAAGCAAGGGATGCAGGTGATGATGAGGGGTAGGAGAGAATGTAAGGTGTGTACAAGACGAGTAAAGAATCAATACTTTTGGAGGGGGGTGGAGGTGGTTTAATGGGTGTGGAAAAGATAATGGTTTTGCATGGGGGATGAATTGAGATGGTGGTTAACAGCTGTCTTGAAGCCCTGGAGGGGAGAATGAGATTGAAGAGAGTATGGAAGTTGATTTCAAAGGCGGAAGAACAACCAGAACAAATGATTGGAGGTAAGCTGTGGTTTGGGATTTTGGCATTTTCACTAGGAGGGGGTTACTGATGGATCACGTCCATCATGCAGACCCCCGAGGTGGGGAGGAAAGCACAGAGAGGGCAGATGGTGCAAGACCAGAAAGGAGGTGGCAGAAGACAGGGAAACTACTGACCTGAGTGATAGGCCCATAGACAGCCTCATCGATCGTGAGAGATTCCATTGACCTTGAAGTCCTAGGTTTACTATACACCATGTCAAGCTGAGCAAGGTGTGAAGCAGGGGCACCAGCCCTGAAGGGAGAGTAGATTCCATCAAGTCATGGATAAAAGCCTTGTCGGTGGATAGAAGTTCAGTTGTGTCCAGAAAGGACTTTGCAGGATAGAGGATACCATTCGGTCTGGCTTTTGAGGCCAACTTTATGGCTTGCCAAATTGAGAGCATGGCTGAGAGTGACACTGAAGAGTTGGAGTGACTAAACTTCTTTGAGAGGGTTGTTGTGAAAATAAATGGGAAGTTTGCAGTCCCGTCCTTCGAGAGAGAAAGAGACAGAGAGGCAGACAGACAGACAGACAGACAGACAGAGAGATTGATTGATTTCTTTGGGTTAAAAGACGTATTCCAAATTGTTGAACAGTTTGTGATTTGGTCAAGGTCTGAAGAAATTGGGTACTGCTTGTCTGTTGAAGGATGAGGCATGTTACTGCAAAGGATGGAGTCATCAGCAAAGATATAAAGAGGTTTTTTGAGAGAGTTAGAGAGATCATTACTTAAAATTAGGAATAGGATCAGGCCGAATACACTGCCTTGCGGCACTCTAACTTTGACACGGAGAGGAGAATAATGGATTCCATTGAGAGCCACACGTTGGCTATGAGAGTGGAGGAAGTCAGTAATCCAAGAGTGGAGTTGGCCTTTGAGAGTTTGCAGAGCAAGGCGGGATGTCAGACTGTATCAAAAGCTCGATATATGTCCAGAGAGGCAGCCCTGATCTCACGTCTTTTATTGAGGGTCTCAATCCATTTTTGGGAGATCTAACGTTCATGTTCCCTTTCAGACTCCCCAACTGAACACATCCATCCAAAAGATTGCCACATGATTCTGCAGATTAATATCCTTAAGCCTTACACACAATGGCACACAGAACAAGAACATATTAAAGGACAGATTAATATAGGATAAACACACCAATGGAAAAACAAAACAATCTGAACGGCAGTCTTTCCTTTTCATTTCAGTTATTTTATCTGTTATTGGAGTGTTCATCTTTAACACATGATTTCTTAATGCAAGAATACATTGAGAGTGAGATTAATGCAGCAGTAAAAAAAAAAAAACACCCTCTTGTGCAGCGAAGGAAACCCCACACGTTCCCAGATTTCACTGCAACACATCATGTCAGATAAGAAAGGAGATTAAATATTGGGTCCAAACAATCAATGTCTCAAAAAGAAAGAATTAGATTTCTACAAACGATGACAACTGGCACCAAAACTGCAGCACCAACCACCAGCCTCTGCTAATGGGCTGAAAACCAAAAATGGCAAGGTGGAAAGAGAGTGTGAACAACACAATGACGACAATGGCCACTCTACTTGTCATTCTGCCAACCCATCTTATGCCGTTTGTCCAGCCTTTTACTTACAGCCAAAAACAAAAACTTACTATTTACCCAAGTAAATAAGCTTCCTGCTCTTAATACTTGTTATTCCCTTCCAGATGCACAAGACTGTCAACGATGTTCACTCAATCTCTGGTCTAATGCACAGCATACTGACTGCATTCCAATGCCTGAAGAGTACTTGGCATTTACAGATCCACTTGGTATTGTTCTACTTTCTCTAAATGCATTGGGAATTATGTCAACAATAGTTACAGGAATCTTCATTTTATGTTACAGAAAGCTGAGTCCAATATGGACTGCAAAGGGGAAATTGATTGGAATGCTGTTGCTTTCCTTAGTCGCTTGCTTTGTCATCAGTGTGACATTTTTTGGGCGGCCGACACACCTTACCTGTCAGATCCGTGAGCCTTTGACATGTATTACACTTTCCTTTGCAACAACATGTGTGATTGCAATGACCATAAACATGAGAAAAAATGCTCCAGGTAGGCATTGGCTTCCAACATCTGTGCAGCATGCTTTATTGACACTTACAACATATAGGCAACCACAAGAATATGATATTGATATCATTGATATTGAACAACTTTAAAATGCCAGACGATCTAATTGCTGGTTCAATCTTGCATTGCCATCTGAGTACTTGCATTGTGATGCTGCGATCCCAAGTTAATATCATATATCCTGTGAATATTTTGTGACAGATGAACAAGGTTATTGCAATACTCTTACACTTAAGTTGCTTAAAAGCTTTTTTTTTTTTTCGAAAATCACGATTCAATACAGGGTGAATGGTGCAATGCATAATGCACTGAAATTTCTTGCAGAGAAAAAGTGTCAGCATGGAAAGAGTTCTTCCACCAGTGGGATGGATCAAGGGATTGAGAGAAATAGTTGATGGAAATATGAAGGAAGAAGTATAGAAATGGAAAATGACATTCTCTGGCAGCATACCACCTTTTTGATGCCTTGGAGACTCGGTGCTTTTTGGGGACTCAACAATTCACAGAAGTAGAGAGCAAGAGGAGAGTAGAAGGAGGGAGGAATAAATGAGTGGGGATGAGCACAATACCGTTTGGATTTTGGATGTGAAAGGTGAATCCAAATGCAAAACTTTTTTTCTGCAAAGCATTGAAAATCATTAATCATGGTCTAATTTGTCAGGGAAAAAATGATTTTTTTTTTTCTAATCACAAAGTGTCGAAAAGAGTCCGAGAATGTCGATTTTCGATTTTGCCAGTGATGTCACACCCTGAAGCCACATCGATCCAAACGGTGGCTGACTGTACAAAGAGAAACTGTGGATGTCAACCTCGGATTCAGATCCTGATTGTACTGTCATTGGTAACTCTGATGGTTCTCAGAATGCTGAAAGTGATCAGTGGGATTTTCAAAAAACTATTGGAGACAAAATTTGGAATGGAAATGCTGCTGTATCATTTCAGCCTTATGGAGCGATTCAGAGAAAGAAGGCGGAAGTGTTGTAGAGCATGAAAATGCTGCTTACATGATCATTTCAGCTCGATTGTACACCAGGACCCCAACATTTGCGGGGAATATATTCTGGGAACACCCCACTAAAGTTGAAACCGCGAACGTGGAGGCATTGTTTCAATGGGAAATGGAGGAATAGGTTCCAGGGATTTCCTGACCCACGAAAAACCTGTGAATGTGGGGGTAAAATCCGTGAGTGTTTTGTCATTGTTACAATGGAGACAAGGCGGATAATGTTATCAGTTTGCCGCGGTTCCTGGTTCATGGAAAACCCACAAATGGCGACACCACCAAAGTCGGGCAATTGGTACAATGTGGACAAAGGGGATTACATTATCGTTTTGTGGTTGTTCCTGGTTCAAAGGTGAAAGTTTTTAAAGTTTAAAATATTTTCGACCACTAATACACGATTACAGTTTCATTTAAAATGTTTATATAAAAAAAATATGACAACACCAGTTAGCATTTCCAATTCATTAAAGAATGCATTTTAATGTCTCTTAACCATACCAAACCGTACCGTGAACCATCATCATCATCATCATCATCATCATCATCATCATCATCATCATCATCATCAGCATCATCATCATGATGTACCTTTTCATTTTTTTTAATGAAAAAAAACACAGCACACGTAACCTTGCAAAATGATGAAGATGAAGATGATGATGAAGACGAGGTGCACCGGGTGTAATAAGTCTTGAAAGTTGATACTACCTCCTGGTCGAGCGGATGGATGAGGGAGGTGGTGTTCGTTGGCAGGAACATGACCTCAACATTCGGGAGAGTGCCGTTCAGGTCTGTGGGGTGGCCAGGAGCGTTGTGAAGCAGCAGGAGTATCTTGAACAAAAGGTTCTTTCCTGTCAGATACCTCTCGACCTGAGGAACGAAACAGTTATGGAACCAGTCCATAAAAAGTTCAGACGTCACTCACGCCTTCCTGTTCATCCTCCTGTGCACGGGCAGCGCCTGTTTGTTTTTGTTCTTCAATGCACACGTCATTGTGTAATTCGTCCGTCTGAAGCTTGCAGCTAATTACACTAATAGATATGCTGAACGTTTCCATTCTTTAACTCACAAGACGTGACATCTTCCTATCTGCAGGCCGATTGTGCCGAGAGTTTTTAAAATGTAACAGCTTAGATGGTGCTGTTCATGGCAAAATTCCGATTTACACAAAGATGTGCTGAATGTTTCCATTGTGTCATGTCTCTATGTGGCGATCTGGTAATGACTGGATACATAAATAGATGCTGTTCGTGTTTTCATTCTGTAAGTAACTCGCGGGGAAAGACGTGTTACATTGGTGAGACATCCCGCAAAACTGTTTATGCTGCAAAAATGCAATACACGTACTGGAAGCAGGTCATGTTCACAGCTCGTGGAAGATGTTTTTTGCTTACGTACAGTATTGTACTGTATTGTAGTGTACGTACATCCAGCTGTCTTGTGTGTGGCAATTGGAAGATGTTTTCGAACTGTTATGCTCGAGGCTCGTGGAAAAAATTAAATCGCCACGAAAACCGTGAATACGCCGGGCAATTGCCCGCGAATGTCAGAGCATGTTGCAAATTATCAACTGCAAGTTCGCAGAACCCACAAATGATAGAACCGCGAATGTCGGGGTCTGGGTGTATTTGATTTCCCTTTTAATTAATGGCTTATAAGGGAGGAATTTTGCATTAATTGATAAATCGGCTTATATCCTGAATTACACGAGCAGAAATTCCCATCATCGTCCAGCAGCACATACACCATGGACAAAATGGGTAACGAATGCTTTGTCTCACCGTTGCAGGCTGACCAGGTGTCTTCTATGTTATGGGATCGTCCTGTTTCATACTTTCCTCAGACACCATTTGTGTCTGGGCCGTGTCCCACTGTCATGTCCGTGAGGTGTCAATGTCCTTCCCCAGGGTGGAAATGAGGGCGGGGGGGGGTGAAGTATGATGGTGGTGGTGGTCGTGTGATGGTGGATTGTGGAGGGGGAAAAAGGGTGGAGGGAGGTGCAAGATGGTGATGGGGGAGAGGGGGGTTGTGGAAGTGATGGTGGAAGGGGGGGGCAGAAAAATTTCACATCCTTGGTCAATTCCTCTCATTGAAATGCATGAAATATACCGTACATACATGTTTTCTCTCCACAACACATAGATTGTTGTTCATTTGACTTGTATAAATTTGTGTTGATAATAGATAATTATTTTCAGGTGCTCTTGTAGTACCTGCCGGACAATGGCAACAGGTGTTTGATTTTCTGCTCCAATCTCCCATGTAGATATGAGAGTAGCTGGGGAGAGATGGCATTACAGTTTCGAGTGACTGTTGTTTCTTCCACTTAATCGTGGGTAGAGCACACTCTCTCAATCGTGTCAGATAACCATAACATCCAGCCATCTCTGTTGTTTCATAACATGTTCTGAGTATAAAAGTGAACATTTTGTCGGCCCGATCCATGCGCGGGTATTGCGGACAAATCTCGTCCAATTTCTGGCAAACTTAGGTTGTTTCGGCCAATGGTGTAGCATGAAACCATCTCGGTTGTATGAACTTAATTTTACTTGCCCCGCGCTCCAAGGTGTTTTTGCGCCTTGGACAAGGAGGAGGCTAATTCAATAGCTACATCCTCCATTATGTGATGCTAAGTCCTCCTGTGAAGTTAGATTGAGATTGGATACGTAACGAACGAATGTATCATGGTCAAAAAATATTCCACACGTTTCTTGACAAAACTTAACTGTGCATGAGAGAGATCGTCAGACAGGAAGTTGTGGAGGTACTGCACTTCCACACTTGGTCTGTCTAGTCTCAGTTGAAATCTCATGTCAACAGTAAGCAGGCAGGTGTAAAGCTTCAAAGCTTTGTTTTTATTATCACCAATAACTTACTCCATTCAGAATATGCAGAACTTTACCTTTAATATTCAACAAAACCGAAAATATTGATTTTTTTTAAATTGTTTTTTTTCTAGACATGTCAAAGGTGCATAACGATGACTTTGATAACACTAAATGTTGTGATGATTGGATTTATCTTTTGGCTTATGAATGGGTACACATTTCCTGCTGTTTGGTTTGGACCGTTGTGGGACCCCATCACGTAATTTCAAACACCCAGAGCCATTCCGGTGTCATTGTGTTGGAATGTGGTGGAGCATCTCCAATCTGGTCTACTACTGCCTTAACGTGCCTCATACTTCAGGCCTGCGTTTGCCTTGTTGTAGCGACAAAGGCCCGTAAGCTGCCTTCAGTTGCCAAAGATGCCAAGTTCATCTCCTTCAGCATGCTCTGCTGCTTTCTTGTGTGCCTGGCATTCCTGCCTGCTTATAGTAGCACACAGGGCATGCTCAGTGTTGCTTCAGAGATATTTGCTATAAGTGCTTTTTCTTATGGTTTGTTGATTTGCATATTTGCACCAAAATGTTACATTTTATTAAAAAAATCAAAATATTCGAGCCAAACAAGTAAAGCATTGTAATGGCAGCTTGCAAGCTTTCATATAAATAAATAATCCTTCACACTGAAGGACAATTATTTCTGCATTTGATCTGATTCCCACTACGGGACTTTCACAATGATGCAATTTGCTGCAGAATGCTTCATTCTCCTGCCCTCAACCCCTCCCAATAGCAGTCATCGGGGCATGTTAACATATATTGTGTGTGCGAGATAAGGAGTGTTTCCTAAAATGGCTCATGTAGCTTCTAAATTAATCCGAAAATACTTGGAAAAGTACCTGAGAGAAAGGGATTTGCCTCTGTATGACAAAATAGTTGGAGAACTTTCTTAGCTCGCCAAAAGGGCTGAGATCTTGCAGTGGCTCATACTGCAAGCTTCCGACCATGTGGGCTGGTGCAATGCCCAATTATATGGGTACATGCTAACTAATCCCTTGACGATACTTGCCAGGAAGTTGACTTTGAACCTTGTGGGAGTGCCTCCTGTGGTTATGGCAGGCTTGATGAATTATTTAATGGACATCTGCGACTGGAAAGATTATGTCATGGATCATTGCCAACAAAGTCATGGCTACCAAATATTTGACAAAGGACATATTCACGATGGTGGAAAAACACAACGCTTGTGCCAGCTCTATTTACTTGGGGGTAAGATGTACCAGACAAACTTCCCTGAGGAAGACAATGCATCTGCTTTGGGTGCTTCTGAATACTGATGAGAAGGTCATATCTGGGCTTATGAAAGCACAATGTAAATTTAAAATCAACTTTGCGGTTGGGGGAGTATTATACTAGATTTTTGCATTTCTTCTGAAAAGGAGAAGTGTGTGTGTGTGTGTGTGTGTGTGTGTGTGTGTGTGTGTGTGTGTGTGTGTGTGTGTGTGTGTGTGTGTGTGTGTGTGTGTGTGTGTGTGTGTGTTATATCCACTGTCACCACTTGCTTGAATTAGCTAAAAATGGTGGGAACTCAACACCTCTCATCCATGGATATTTCTCAAATTTCCTATGGAGTCCGATTTGCCACACAGAACACAGCAATAATGCTTAATCATTTTGATTATGCCACTCTTTCGTTTAAATGCTGAAAAATATTACAAAGCGGTGTCACCCCTTCAATATTTGGGATGTCCTTCCTTCTATCCAGCCATAAAAATGAAGAAGAAGAACCTTTCTAACCCTCCATGGAGGAATAACCAGTCGCAAGTTGGTGTTTGCAGTTTTGCCACGTGTGCTCACGTACCCATGCACACAAACAGACTTTTATTTTATTTTAAACTGCACCGCTTCCTTCGGACACAGGTGCATTTTTTTCTATTTGACTTTCAGATTTTGCACTCACAACAGCAGGTTAAAAGTGAATTGCCTTTTCTGGGAGACAATTCCATGCATTAACCACTCTCCAACTGAAGACCCCTGCCTTAATACTGTAGTAATTCCATGCGTCATTACCAACTTCCTGTTCGGGGTTGCTCAACATGTTGGTCGAATCTGTAACTGCTCCTTCCACCCCAATCAAAGATAAGTTTTCCAAACCAGATCCATCGTGTTTTCTGTTATACTTACATTCCTCTGCTGCTGTTTGTGTTTTCATGCAATTTTTGCATGTTAAGTTGTACCGTGTTGAGTTAGGTTATCAAATTTCTCTTTGTGTAGCCAATGCCTATTCTTCAGATTGCTGGGAGCAAAATATTCTCTGCTTTGAGGTTGTTTCTCATTCTATTTCTCTATTTTTTTCCCAACATTATTTTGTCCTCCTGCGTCTTTATAAAATTTTTTTAAAATTGCTATCCTTGCTTCAAATATAAAAATAAAACAACCAAAACAATTATTTTTCCCTCCAAAATATGATCTCATTCTGCCTAACACTTGTACTTTCTGCACCACTTCATTTATCTATCCCTTTTTTCTATACCTCCAAACGGAGTCTTCATTGAAGGAAATGCTTCTTCCATCTTCATTTATTAGCTTTTTCAAACATATTAAAATGCTCCACTTTCCTTATTTCCCTGTCCTGAATACTCCACATGTTTTTCAACATCATAATCTCTTCCTCCTCCTCTTGGTCACAATAAATATTTTGCAAACCTGTCTCTCACCGAAGCACTTGGTCATCCGTCAACCCTCCTCATCCATTTCCCACAGCACGACCTTTCCCCGTGCCTTCAACAAAAATTCCTTCCACCCATCCCATGATTTTTATCTCAAAAAGTTAAATTTGGGAGTCTTGAGAAGTCCATTTTGCAGAGGTTGTCTCCATAGAACAATCAAATCCCATTGAAGTTATTTTAGTGTCAAAACCACTCCGTGTCAGTGACCTCACCCACATCTCATACAAGCCTGCGTCTTTGCAACCACACCCCTTCTATGTGTCCCAATCTTCAGCATCCATCCACTTAATATCCACTCTCTGAATCCCCCCTCTCAGCAACTCCTCAAAGCTTGCCCCCATCCCACCACCTCAATCCTTGCCCCCACCCCATGCACTTAAAGCTTCCCACTCACCCTACTCCCTCAACACCTCCCCTCTCAAACCCTGCCATTAGTCCTGCCCCCTCCCAGTTTACCCCTCAACTTCCCCCTCATCCAACTCCCTCTTAGATCCCCCCTCTCAGCTTCCCCTCTGTCCCACACCCTCAGAGCTCTGCAAAATGCCACATTCTCTTGGCTTCCCTGTCTCACCCGCTATCAGCTGCCCCCCTGTCTTTACCCCCCCCCCCCACCCCCCCCAAATCCTCAAACATCCAAGGCCTCCACACCAACCTGACAGATCTCACAATCTGGGCAACTGTTGACAAAATGGGCATCATCTGTTTAATATAATCCTTCCTCCCATCGGATGTCGCTGACTCCTTAGAGTCTATCTCTGGCTATTGTCTCCTCCGATTTGATAGGCCTGCGTCCTGCCCTGGAAGCAAAGTTGCACTTTACATAAACAACTCAAATTCTCACTGCCCTTGTACTAATTTCAAAACTCAACCCCAGGAGTAACTTTGGCTGCGACTTCTCCTCTCCTCTGACCCCTTGTTTGTCTGTGTTGTTCCATCTTCCAAGCAATGAAGACTCCATCTCCATCTCTCTCAGACAAAATGGACCAGCTTTAAAACCACTATCACAACTCTCTCTTCTTCGTATGTGGCAATTTCAATTGTCACCATGCAAATCGACTGAGTGTTGGTTCTTCTCTCACTAGCTATACACTCAGCAAAGGACTTCTGTGACTCCAAGGAACTGACTCAATGTGTGAACCTTCCATCTTAATCCAGATTTCTCCAAATGGCAAATCCTCCCTTCTGGACTTTGTGATGACAAACTTCCCGCAAATGTCTCTTGCTCTTCTTTTGCTCCACTTGGTTCATCTGATGATATGCTTGTGAGTCATCATCTCTCTTGCTATTCTTGGACAGCTGCCTTAGTGCCAGCTCGTCTGGCTGTTCACTCAGGCAGATTGGCAGGATCTGCAGGCAAGCATCTCACTTCAGCATTGGTGTCCTACATCTACCACCCTTGATGTCAACTCAGCCAAGGAATTGTTCTGCAGAAACCTGTTCTCTCTTCTGCACAGACCCATCCCATCTTGAATTAATTTATCCTTCCCTTCTTTCTACCCATGTTACACTGAATCCTGTCATTAGGCAGTTGCTCTGAAACAATGTGCTTTCTCTTCCTGGAGCGCAAAACCAACCGAAATCGATCTCAGATCATTCCACAAAGCCAGCAACAATTCTGTTTCCACTCTCAGGAGAGCCAGAAAACATCTGTCCAACCTCATGATTGAACTTACAAATGTATCTCCCTTCTTCCTTCCTTGAAACCTGGTGACACCTTGTTAATCTCTCTGGTGTATGCTCCCCTTGCATCCCTTCCCTCAATTCAAATGGCACCACAGCTGACTCGCTTCTGAGAAGGAACTGAGAGGGTGACCTCAGCGTCACGGGATGTAGCATTTTGAGTTGGGTGTTGACTTGCAGATGGAGCCACACTTCCCAACTACGATATTGTGAAAAGACACAAATGGAAAAATTGAGTGCCAGACCGAATTAATGTTGGAGCACCAACGTGTGTGATAGCTGGTAAATTGGTTGCGTAGAACCACTGTCGTGTGAGGTTAAAGTGAAATGAATGAGTTTTTTGGAAATACTAGCTATTGTGATAATTCCTATTTGTGTGCTGGTGATGATGATGGTGTTTAAACTCGAACAAAATAAATCTTTCACATTTAAAACACAATGGCATGTTGTAAATGAAGTTTGATTGACAAATTAATCCTCAGTTGTCTCTCCAGTGGTAAGTGAAGAAGAAGGGTCCCTTGGTGTCGAGCCACCGTGGCTTTAAAATGGCATTGACGAAGGTAAGCAGGAGAGTAGAGTCATTCGTTTTCATTGTGGTTGTTCATCAAACAAACAAAATCCACTTCACTCAATTGCCTTGATGATGTAGAAAAATGTCACCATTACATATTGATGTGCTGAGTGATTGTGAATAATAAAATGCTTGAAAGGAAAAGCGCATGAGCTTCTAACGTGTCGTGGTGATGAGCTCCAGTGAAGTGAACCTTCCAGTGTCTTCTTCCACGCCTATTGGCTCAATCGAAAAAAAAAAAACTCCACTGATTGGCTGCTGGTGTTCACACATTTGCTTTACCACACATATTAGCAAGATTGTTTGTGTTCAAAAAAGAAAAGTTAATGAGTCACTACACTAGCTCCCCCCGAGATCAATGATTAAAGAGAGACAATCGATAATGATGGAGATGTCAGCTCGAATTGAATGCCTGCACAAATTTATTCGGCCAAAGGACATGTCTGCCGGAATGAGTTTTCCGCACATCTGATGGAGTTGGCGTTGGCAAAGCAATTGATGCAGATGTTGATTGGGCTGAACTCGGTGTTCGTGATGTCGGCTCACAGGAACGGTGTGAGTCAATGTAGCTGGAGTTTGTTCTGCTGCAGAGGTCGGATGAGTTGTATCAGACTGTATCCATGTACGCAGCCTTGAGTCTGTGTAAACTCATTCAACATTTTGAAAAATGTGGACTCAAACTGTTGTCCTCTGTCAGTTGTTATAATAGATGGGGGCAACAAATACTGCAATCCATCTGGAAATGAAAGATTTGGCTATGGTCTTCACCACTATGTCAGGAATTGGAATAGCTTTCGACCACCTAGTAAAATGTTTAACACAAACATCTAGATACTGTGTGCGTTCCTGCCAGATGGTGGAAGGGGACCAACTAAATCAATGTGCACGTGATTAAAATGGGCATCAGGAGACACAAAGGTACAAAATGGAAAATGGATGGGGAAGATGGGTATTGGTGATGTGGCATGATGGGACATGCAGCCATGTCCCCTCGGTGCCCAGACCCAGAAGGGGAGTCCTCTCCGGCATCCCAGATGTGCAAGCTGGATATGTGACTTGCCTTCCTCTGCCTCAGCTTCTGCTGCCTAGAACCAATAGCTTAGTTCTCTCCAACAAACCAGATATGCGAGCTCGATATGTGACTCGCCCTCCTCTGTTTCAACTTCTTCTTCCTCAGGCCCCCATCGATGAGGTTTTGACATTCACCCTCCTCGTCCTTCGTATTCCCTCCTACCCTGAGAACTCTCTATCTCTATCTCTATCTCTCATGCCAATGCGGGCATGTCGTCGCTTGTGGAAAATGCCACGCCATTCTGAGGGAATGCTTGGGAAAGCCCTCGCCGCTCCCCCCACTCGCTTTGTTGAAGGGGATTATTGGTGGACTGTTGAAACAGGCCAATGGAGTAACGGAGGGAAGATTGAAATGATTTTTGTTGAAAGGGGGGGGGGGTAATGGACCGATGGTGTGAAGGAGGAAAGATTGAATGTAACAGAGGGATTGAACAAATGATGGTGTGAAGGAGAAAAGATGGAGAGAAATAGAGGTGAAGGGGGGACATTACATTGGGAAAATACAGCCCAGCCAAAGCATCCCCCCTACTCCCCCCCCCCCAAACAGCCCTTCAACAAGGGACCAAGGACAAGCTCCACAAAGACTAATTAAATAACTGATCCTCAGGTCACATACATGTCCATGTACAATATGCTCTCCCCCTGGTTTAAGTTGTCTAAATCCATAATTTTTTTGGAGGATGGTCAAATAGTTTTTCCCTGTTCCTCATTGATTTTATGTTAAATTGAGTTGTCCCAGAACTCTCATTTCCATACAACTGACAATGAAAGCAAATTTTATGTCTTTTTTATTGATCTGTTATGGGAATATAATTGAAGAAAATAATGCTGTATTTATGAAATAATGTCACAGAGATAAACTACTTTAACATCGAACTTCATTAAATATTTGTGAGTGCTCATTATTCCTGGTCAAATAATTCAAGATGTTGTAACATAATCACTCCTTTGTGCCTCAAGAAGACAAATTACAGATTTAAATTACAGCAGAGACAGAGCAGTTAAAAGTGCATCATTGAATGATGGGGCTTAACACAGAAAATCTTCATTCAGTGCAACTTTGCTTTGGAACTCAGAAAATGGTTCATCATTTGGAAGGTTTGTTTCTCTGTTTTGCAATATTTGGAAGGTTTGTTTGTATGTTTTACCATATTTGGATGGTTTGTACATCTTTGTATGAAATGATCTCTGAAATTAAAACTTTTAACAACATTAAAAATTGTCATGTCTGTAAAAATTTTGCAGAGTTGTGTTGGAGAAATGAACATTTTTTTTTTCAAGCAAGCTTTACCAAAACCACTGTAATGTTTTTGCTCAGCCTTTCCACTTTGCATTGGTTCTGTGAAGCTTTTTGTCAAACTGAAAAGGCAAATGAGATAAAAACAATATCTCTTGATGGAGATATTGTGCTTGGCGGTATTTATCCAATGCACATTTTTACTGCTGCTCATCATTTATTGAGGAAACAACCACCAGCCTTACAAACATGCAATACGTAAGTTCCACAGTTTCACTTCCAACAAAAAACATGTGTGTGTGTGTGTGTGTGTATATAAATATATATATATATATATATATATATATATATATATATATATATATATATATATATATATATATATATATATATATATACATATCCTTTGAATCCATTTATTTGTGATGTACGCACTTTCATTTTCCTCCCATTACTTTTGTCTCTTCCCAAGCTTTTCACTCTTTTCTCATACAACTACCCTTTATTATCTCCACACTCAAAAAACCTTCTCTTCCTATTCTCAATTGAAAATTTCACATTCCTTTTAAACTATCCCCAATTCTGCATTTATTGGCAGGCATGGATTCTAATATGAGTGATTGTAATAATCGTACACTTTTGGATGCCAAATTAATGGTCATTGGGGTCAAGATTGGTCAAATGATCAGGGGTAAGAATAGAAATCCTGTTTGACATGGTAATAAATGTAAACACACGATCGACTTCATTAAGTCTAAATGCAGATCAACGGTAAAATTAACTGGTTCAATATTGGAGTAAATTTTCTTTAAAGCAATTCTGAAGTGGTGTGTGTGTGTGTGTGTGTGTGTGTGTGTGTGTGTGTGTGTGTGTGTGTGTGTGTGTGTGTGTGTGTGTGAGTGTCTGTGTGTGTGTGTGTGTGTGTGTGTGTGTGTGTGTGTGTGTGTGTGTGTGTGGGGGGGGGAGTTGGGAAGGAGGGTGGGTGGGTCTTGCACAATCATAAATTTTCTAATCTCTGTAATACATGTCAAAGTGAAATTTTGACTTTGTTTGTTTATTTTATTTTATATACTTTCTTAAATGAAGCTTCATCACAATTGCTTTCCAATGTTGTAAAAAAACTAGAAAGAAGAAAACACTTAAATAATTTATTTCCTGAGGAGTTGTTCTGTGTAAAGGAAATTTCAATGTTGGTTGATGAATTGCAAGTTCATATTTTTCACAACAGGTGAATTTTCTGGTTCTCCGACCATACAATTCCTCCAAAATTGTTGAGTCAAATACCTCCCCATCACGTAATTTGGTTAAATTGCACTGAATAATATTGTGATTGAAAATCTGTTCCATTATTCTCATTTGCAGTAAGTTTGGTCCAAATCAATTTGTGAAGTGAAGTTACCAAATTTAAATATTGATTTAATAAAATTGACTCACCCTGGCATCTTGAACCAGAACCATATGACCTTCAATTTTGAAGCAGAACTAAAATCATTGGATCTCTAACGTCAACTAACATCCAATGCCTTCAGATGAGTCCAGTGGCTTAATGGCCATCTGATGCATCGCATTAATCTTGATGCCTTACCGTGTACATGAAACAACAGGATGAAAGCTTATCTCTTGGTCGAGAGTTAAACAATAGTACTTGTCTTGATGCCTTACCATGTGTATGAAACAATAGGATGAAAGCTTATCTCTTGGTCGAGATTCAAACCCCTGCCTTTGGAACAAACTCCCACACTCTCTTAAATCCCACTCTTCCCTCCAGGTCTTCAAAACAGTTGTTCACCACCATCTCTTTCCTTCCCTCACCAAAAGCCATGATCTTTTCGACCTACGTTAATCCACCCCAAACCCTCCTCCTTCAAATTCCCTGCTTTCTTTCCTGAAAGTCCCTGTAGTGTCCATCTTGTTTACCCCTTGTACCCCACCCCATCCCTCTCCCTTCCACAGTTCTCCTGTCTCTGTTCCCCACTGTTTTGTGCTTCTCTTTCCCACCCCTCCTGTCTCCTGCTCCCCTTGTTATACATTTTGTGTGTATGCTCTTTTAAGAGCATTGACATTGTATATAAAAGAAAATGACTTTTATACTTTCCAATTTTTCAGAATACTTGGAAGGACTTTACGTTGGGCCTTGATTATGGTTTATGCCATTCACGAGATCAATCAGAATGGTTATATTCTTCCAAATATCACACTTGGTTACATCATATATGATTCATGTTTTGCCATTCCCAAGGCATTGGAGGGATCTTTAAAATTTGTTGGAAACATTTTTTCAAGGAGGAAATCCCAGGATTTGTGCAAACTTAATGTTATTATTGGTCCGAATACATCAGAAGTGGCAAAATTTTTGAGTGAGCTTCACGAAGTGTTTGCTCTTCCACTGGTAAAATGAAATAAATTTTTGGTTGACATTTTTTTGTTTAATAGAAAACATCTCTTGAGCAACTACTTTTGTAATATGATTGTAAGAAATTCCATTCCAGGTTACTTATGGTGCTGCTTGCAAGTGTCTGAGTGATAAGAAACGATTTCCCTTCCTCATTCGCACAATGCCAAGTGATCTTCATCAAGTCACTGCCATGGCGCGTGTAGTGGGCTATTTTGGTTGGGAATATGTCGGTACACTTGCCATAGATGATGAATTTGGTCGGAGTGCAGAAGCACAGTTTCAAGTCTTGTCTGAGCAAGCTGGTGTTTGCTTTGCTTTCCGGGAGATTTTGGAGAAACATTACACTGAAGATCGGCTTGATGAAATAGGTGAGCAAAAATGTTCAAATTTATCACAGGATATTTTTTATTTTCCTGAAACGGATAAGCCAATTCGATGAAGTAAAATTTTTTGAAGTTATTTGTATGATTCTATCATGCATTTGTAAGAAAAATATTGCAACTTATTGCTTGAATTTCCCCAATTCCCTAAAATGTAAAGGTTTTGAATCATAAAACTGCACTTCAACTTCATTCAGATCATGGAATAATCTTGAAAGCAGGAAGTATCATGAAGTCGATTTGTGGTAAAGATCATATGCTATACAACAGGTTCATCATAAGGAACTCGCATTGACACTCCTATCCTCAGCGTGTGAGTGCCCATCTCAGACCACCTGAGGTGAGCGATATAAAATGCTGATATTTCCACAAAGTGATATGTTTTCTGGGGCACAATGCAAACCTGAAAATTATTTTTAAGACACTGCAACCATTCTTTGGTTATTTCTCTGAATTAAGCTCAGAGAGTGGGTTCCGCTGTCCGGCGATCTGAACATATGTACATACATATGTATTTCATGATGCTTTCTGCAAACTGTTTGGCATCTCACAAAACTCGGATGGTACATACCTCTGTTAACAGTTCACTAAAACATCTTCTCCTCACAAATTACTCCACCGATATGGACCAAATTGGCGACGATGCATCTGGACAGCAAAGTCTCATGGGGTTGTGCTTCCCATCCCGATTCATCCCCTATAAAGGGGGAGAACGGGGGGGTTTGTCCCAAATATGTTATTTTATTTAAAAACGTTCTTTTCAGAAACCACAAGACAGATCCAGACCAAAGCTGCATTAAGGCATCTGGACAATGCACGAAGCTTAAGTTGTACTCCTCATGGCTGTATCTCCCCAGAAATGGGGCCACACACCCCTCCGTGAATCCCCCATTTAGACTAAAACATCTTCTCCACAACTACATGAGTGATATGGACCAATTTTAGTAGAATGCATCAGGACAGTAAGGACTCATAGGGTTTTGCTCCTAATCCGGATCCACACATTTAAAGGGGGTAAAAGGAGAGCTTTGCCCAAATGTCTGTATTTCATTCAAAAATCTTCTTCTCAGGAGCCATCAACTCGATCCAGACCAAACTGGCCAAGCGGCATCGTGACCGTGCCATAACTTTAAGTTGTGCTCCCCATGGTGAATCTTTCCTACAAAGGGGACCATGGGCCCCCTCCCTGAATCACTAATCTTCAATAAAACATCTTATGCTCCACAACTACAAGACCGATATGGACCAAATTTGGTACAAGACTTCATAACAGTGAGGTCTCATGGGGTTGTGCTCCCCATCTGGATCCACCCCTATAAGAGGATGAAAAGGGGGTTTCACACCAAATTCAGGTAATTTATTTTCAAATATTCTCAGAAACCGACAGCCACATTCAGACCAAACTGTTCATGATACAAAAGGACCATGCTGTAATCTTAATTTGTACTCCCCATCACTGTACCACTTCAGGAAGTGTGGCCATGGCCCTTTCCCCCTTATACCTCATCTTCACCTTCCTTGTTCGGGAAATAAACATCAGTACCTGACGGGGCTATCTTTTACCTTGCTGGACTATATTTTAAAGTTTTGTGATATAGAGGTTGTTTTCGTCACATCATATATGGTATCTTATATAATAATGTGTGTGTGTTTGTGTGTGTGTGTGTGTGTGTGTGTGTGTGTGTGTGTGTGTGTGTGTGTGTGTGTGTGTGTGTGTGTGTGTGTGTGTGTATTTCTGTAACAATCCTTCCCCACCATTTGGTTGGACACCGGGCTTGACTCGAGCCACCCACAATTTCATTCTGATGAAAAATCTCAAAGCTCTATTTTGATTCTCACTGCTTTGAGAAGCCAAAGATGCTTCAGAGCTGTCATATTGACAATCGCAATGCACTCCTTATACATTTTCCCTTCATTTTACAATTAGCAAAGCCATAGTTAAAAGTATTTTGAGCATCGGTGTCAGAGGCCTTATGAAAATCAGCTTCAGTAATAAAGATAGCTGTCTGTTAAGTTCTGCAGTGTTCAAATAAGAATGTGGTATTCTCTCCAGCAGACATCAAACCTGTGTCATAAGAAATTTGTCTGAGGTCATTTTTTAATTTTTTAGATTCTCAATTCAAAATATTAGGTTTTTGCAAAATGAGAAAAGAAAAATATTGAAAATATTAAAAGAAAATATTAAAACTATCATCAGAAAAATGTTGAAACCGCGTGCGCAAGTTACTTATGGCAAAGTAACAGAGATGGGTTTCACTCTACTGAACATGTGCAGTATCCATCCGCAACACACCATTGGTGACGGGTTTCTTGGTGGAGGATGATCAGTCCACGAACGAGAATGGGCATTGTGTAAAGGGTACGTATGCAATTTGCATCGTTTATTTCTTTATAAACCGAGCTGAGAAGTTTAGCTGTTAAACCCCACATTGTGCATAACGAGTGCGAAGAGAACCGTGAGTACTCCACCAAGCACACCTCGTATCAAGAAGCAGTGAAGGAGTATAACTTTCGCGGTGCGGTTAGACATGATGAAAAGCCATTCGCGTGGTGAAAGAACAACGCAAGTTGCAAATATACATGGAATCGCTGCATCTGCTGTGCATTTGATTGCTAAAAGTTTTCAACAAATGAAGCTCCGACTGTATGACTCGGAAAACCCACGAGCACTAAAGAGATACCTCA
Organism: Eptatretus burgeri; assembly: GCF_056783735.1. Lineage (NCBI taxonomy): Eukaryota > Metazoa > Chordata > Myxini > Myxiniformes > Myxinidae > Eptatretus > Eptatretus burgeri. The sequence continues at coordinate 82,680,613 of NC_140961.1, read as the reverse complement.
AGCCACAGCTTCCTGTCATATGCCGGTCATATCCTCAGGCTTGGATGACTGTGTCTGTGTGCCAGGACGACGAGATTATTTTCTGCATGGAGGGTGGTTTGAGCGGTGTCAAAATGTATTGGATTATTGCACCAGTCTTGCATCTGTGCAAGATGGGCAGGGACATTGTCTCCAAGGAGTAAAGTTTTGTTGGTGAGATTGTTTTAATTGGTGTCATTTTCAATGAATCTGAAGAAGGCTTGAAGTAGGGAGGGGATTGGCATCCTCTTCAGCAGGGCTTAAGCCCACGTCTTCATGAAAGTATTTTTGTTTTTTTAACAATGTGTGTGTGTATATACATATATATATATATATATATATATATATATATATATATATATATATATATATATATGAAATTGGTGTCTTTTCGCATTCTTTCATCCACCTGATTGTTTTGTGTTCGGTTAGTGTTCCACTCCTCCACTGACAAAATTAAACTGTCTTATATTCTCTCACTTTGCTCTTCCATGAGTCGAGACTTTGAAAAAGATTCAAAATTGGTTTACACCTATTTAACAAATCTATTTTTTTGATAAAAAAAAGCTGATCGAACACATTCAAATCAGCACCTTCAGAAAGGTGGCCTTTTTAGGGATCTGTGCATTTCGGTGAAAACTGTATGAACATATGTTCAACTCTTAATGAACTCTGTTTCTTTTTTTTAATGAAGGAAATGCTTTTTCAAGTTCAAGCGCTAAAACATTTATCTTATATCTACACGACAAAGATTTTTTCCCTATTTCTGAAAGCTTTTTAAGGCACAATATTACTGGAAAAATATTGCTTTCAGGTGATGTGTTCATTGGATCTCCTTTGTTGAGAACTCTAAAATATGCACACATATATGATGGTTCTCTTGGATTTGGGGTAAGAAGTGGTCATATTCCAGGTCTCCAAGATTTTCTTTTCAGCTTTGTTGGTAATACACATATTTATGATGAACTCTTCAAAAGTATGGTGACAGAAGAACATAAACAAATCAACGATATTCAAGGGACATTCACAAAAATACAAAAGCAAAAAATTAATAACAAATGTGAAGATGACAACACAGTGTTTCAAACTATTGATAAAACTCAGTTAACAAAATCCACATTACCAAAACAATTAAATCCACTTCGTAATCTGAAGTCTGTTCAAAATAGCACTCATTCCAGATGTCGTGAAACAGTCTTTTCCACTGGCATTGGTTTGAATTCACGTTCAAGTGAAACATTGTCTGATGAAACCAGACAAAGAAATGAAAATGTTTCTCCAATCACATTCATGACTAAAAAACTGTCAAACCCTTTTGTCAATGAATTTTGGGAGAAAACTTTTAATTGCTCTTTGAATCCAAATGTGAATTCCTTAAAGCCATGTTCAGGATCTGAACGACTGGAGAATGTTAAAACCCCTCTCACAGACATGTCACAGCTTCGATATTCATACAATTCATATTTGGCTGTTTATGCTGTTGCTCACGGACTGAAAGACATGCAAGCTTGTGTTCCCGGCCACGGCCCGTTTATAAATTCATCTTGTGCAAGAATGAATGATTTTAATCCTTGGCAGGTAGGAAATGAAAATCTATATTTCAAGAGCCATTGCTTTGGTTAAAACTGCTTCTGTTCTTTAGAGTTTTGAATAAATATGTGAATTGGGCATTTATTACATCTACCACTGAAGGTGGAAGGAGGTTGTTTTTACCTGTATCTGTCTGTTTGTTACTTGGCGAAAATTTTTTTGTGACAAGTATGTTGGTCTGTAGCATTTGTCTGTCTGTCTGTTTGTTTGTCACACGATTTTTGGCTACAGTTTTCAAAAATCATTCTCAAATTTTTTGTGTATGTCGGTGACCCGCAAAGGGCAGCAATGCTTAATTTTGCTAAAGATCCGAGTCCGGATCCGGATCTGAGAATTTTTAAAGTGATTCTTCATCATTGAGAGATGGGAGCTAGAAACGATATATAGCACAATAACCCAAAAGGTTATGCATGAATTCACAAATATCTTGGTGGAAAGGTTGGATTTTTGATTTTCACGAATTAATTCAATTTTGGTGAAGATCCGAATCGAGATCTGGATACGATAATTATTAAATTATAACTGATTCTTCACCACTGAGAGACGTGGCTAAACACGATATTACATGATATCTCAAAACATTGTGGACAGATTTGGATGAAACTTCGTGAAAATGTTGTGTGTGTGACACCGACTAGTTGATTCGATTTTGGTCGGATCGGAAAATATTTCAAGTGATTCTTCACCATTTTGAGATTGTGCCAAAAACTATATGTGTGTCGCACAATATCTGAAAAGGCAATTGATGGATTCTGATGAAACTTGGTGGACAGGTTGGGTATTCCACCAGGATGAATTGATTCAATTTTGGTGAAGATCTGAATCCAGAACTGGACGTTTTGGAAGGATTCCAGAAAAGTTGTGTTGTGGATGGATTCGGACGAAACTTTGTGGACAGGTTTTGTGTGTAATAAGGATGAATCGTTGGATTGGGTCAGACCCCTTAAACTCTTTAGACCCGTTAATATAATTAAGGCTCTGTAAAACACCATAATCCCCTTTACACTGTGAAGACCCCGAAACCCTTTAGAATATTAGAGCCCTCAAGATCCGCACCGAGTGTCGTCCCATTTTTACAAGTGTCACTCTGAGTGGTGTTTCATCTGTTTGTGTGTGTCTGTCTGTTTGTCACACGATTTTTAACCTCAGTTTTCGAGCAATCGTTCTGAATTATTTTATTTTGTGTGTGGTTGACAAGGAAGAATTGATTCAATTTTAGTGAAGATTCAAATCCAGATCCGAATATGAGAATTTTTTAAGTGATTTTTCACCATTGAGAGATGGGGCCAAAAACTATGTACAGCAGGATATCTCAAAAAGTTGTGGATGAGTTATGACAAAACTAGGCGGATGAGTTGGTTATGTTGCAAGAACAAGCCAATTCCATTTTGGTTGAGGTCCGGATCAGTGGCATACAAAATGTAAACTATTCAGCCTGGGGAAGGTATGTGAGTAGGGTGAATATACTGATTCTGGCTCACTTTTCCCTATGTAAATGAATGGAGGATTTTCAGCGATTCCCTTTTTTTTTCCCTAAAAATAAACCCCCTTTTTATCCCAAGGTATATTTATTTGTCTCCGCTTTTAAGCTGGGGGCTCTCTATTCAAATAACCCATACAACAAGATAAAGATTTGTTAAAGGTGATTCTAAAGAAATATCTGAAACGTCTAAGCCCCGGGACACTCTTTATCAAATAACCGATGCATATTGTTTAGCTCACTCATTGAACCTATAAAGATTTGTTCATTCTCAAATTCCTTCAATAGTTTAATTTTCTTTGCACAATAATCCCCATCTAAATTATTGAAAAACAAAACATTTGAATCTTTATATTTTTTAAGATACCCCTTTTGTGCTATTACGAAATGATAAACTTCTCTTAATGCTCTTGTTTGACCACCTCCTGAGCGACATATCATTTTGAGATTATAGTAAATTGTTTTTTCATTGTTCAATTGATAACCATCAAAGTTTTCAGTCCATTCAAGGATATTCATTTTTTTCTTTACATCCTCTAACTTACTACTTTTTAAATTGATTCGCTTATTTGTTTTATTTACCTTTGTTTTAGTTATTTTTTCAATAAGACTTATTTGATATTTTTCACATTCATTATGTTTTCCATTTATATACCAAGACTGAGATTTTCTCCACTCTTTAGTTTGATTAATACTTGGTTTAATCATTTATATATTGCGAAAAAACGCGGCGGTAGCCCTTAAAAAACCCTAACCCATCTTCCCATCGTTAAAACACAATCTATTCTATTCACTCTATCATACAATATCCATATGGAACACAATCTATTCCATTATCTAAAATATATCTCTTATCAACAAAGGCTCCTAATGCCTTTTTATTTACTTCTTCACTATATATGTTATGTTTATAACTTCTTATTGTATTCATTTTCCTATATTCATCAAACAATTATAATAATTTCTAAAAGTTATTGATTTCTTTATTACATATTTCTTTATTCCCTTTAACCTCTTATCAATCTGATCACCATACTTATAAGCATATGCCTTTGCTCTCAATCCAATAAACTCACTCATTACTTTTCCACCCAACTCATCCTTAAACTTACCAATAACCTTTTCATTCTTTTTGGAAAATAACTCACTCTTCTTGCTGAAATTACTTGTATCATATACTCTAATATTTTTCTTCATATCTTCATAAACATCATCAGTTTTTATATCTAGGATAAAACTATCAGTGTCCATATACAACAATGAAACATTTTCACCATACTCTTTCTTTAAGTCATTATACAAATAATCATACATCAATATCTTTGATAAATCAAGAACTGCTGTTCCAATATAAATTGGTTTATCCATTACAATACTTTCCTTTTTCATATGAATTGCAGAAAAGTTCTCTGAAAAAACCTCTTCTCTCTCAAAATTTGGTTTATTTATCAATCTCGAAGCTTCTTTCCAAGATGTTGCGAATCTAATGTTTTGCCTGTTTCTAACATTTTCCATAGTCTTTCCAAATACAGCATTATTCATTAATTTATAAAAGTCCCCTTCAAATTTTACTTTTGTATTTGCGCTCATATCTGTATTGAATTGAATATACTTTTTCACCCAAGGACTTTGTTTAAATTTTAAAACTCTATGAATTTTAGCTACTCTCAATCCTTCTCTCAAAAACTGTTTTAAGCTTCTCTGATGCAAAACATATCCCTCTTTATCATAGAATGTTGTTAATAACTTTTCTGTTGATTTACCTTTAATATTAAAACTTTTATGATAATCACTTAACCATTCTTTCTTTGGGGTTTCTTTCTCACATGCAAAAGGAAGATCTTTATGCTTATTATGAAGATCACTCGGGCACCTCAAATCAACTTCAAAATAATAACCTTCTTCTTCCTCATTCAATTCCTCTTGAGAAGAAATAACAATATTCATCAAAGCCTTTTCATAATCCTTTTCTTCCACCCACTCTAATTTACCATAAGGCAGAGATTGAGACATTGCCCATCCATACAAATTATTAGCATCAAAATACATCAAATAATTACTATCTTTTTCACTATCATAATTTCGAAGATATTTATTATTTGCTTTAGCATATCTTTTTGAACATACTTGTGATATTCCACCTCTCTTGGACTTCTCAATCATCAAAAGCATATCAACATCACTGATTAAATCTATATCTTGTTTTGTCATTTTCAACATTGCACTCCAAGCTAAACCAGGAGCTGTGAAATAGTGGGCAGGATCTAATCCAGAACAATTTTTATTATGACAGAGTGATCTAAAAGCTTCAAACACATCAGCTAACAATAAAACATCTGTTTTTAGATATAAATCATGATATTCTCCAAGGTTCTTTATCTTAAATATTTTCCATATTTCTTGTGCGTGTTTATATTCCTTATCACTTATCTCTTCTTCATAAAGGTTATTATAGAAACCTTCTTTTGATGGAAGTTGTGTTTCTTTAAATCTCATAAATGAATCCATATAATCATAAGGATAAATTCCCTTACTTGTAAGAATTTTCTCTTTACTTTGAATTTCATTCCTTGTTTGAATTTCCTCTCTCGTAAGAATTCCTTCTTTAATCAGAATTTCATCTTTAATCAGAATTTCCTCTTTAGTTAGAATTTCATTCATTGTTCGAATTTTCTTAATAATTAGAATTTCATCTTAAGTTAGAATTTCTTCATTAATTTCCTTATTAATTAGAATTTCCTCTTTACTTTGAATTCTCTCTTTAATCTGAATTTCCTCTTTAGTTAGAATTTCCTCTTTTGGAAAGAATGAATTAAGATTTGGAAAAGAGCCCGTGGAGCTTAGATTTGATGCGAGGTAGGCTAGTGGTGTTCCCATAAACTTGTAAGAATCTAGAAACCTAATACGAGTTAAAGGTTTTGTGAATATCATTTTTGTAAATGAAATATACTTTTGACTTGTGTTTGTTATGGCAGAAATATTCCCTGGTGTTTTTGAAAGTTCATTTATAAATAGATGTGTATCATAGTTGGCGCTGTTGTGAAGAAAGACTGGAATAAAAGAAGGTAATTTATAATTAAGATTACAACAGGAATGAGCGGGACCTCTATATTTACCAGTAAGATGACAATGATCCCCAACTTTAGACTCCTTAATTTCCATCTCACAAATATGACAGATATTGTTCTTTCTAAATTCTAATTTTTCTTCTTTGGTTAATTTCATCGGTTCATTTGTTTCTTTCATTAATTTAGTGAGTCTTGTACAATCCTTTTCTAATCGTTTTACAAACTCTTGTGAAGCTTTTTTTCCACGATAATGTTCAAGTTTGTTATACTTTTCTCCAACAGATGATTTGATATAATAACAGAAACCACAAGGAATATGTTTTTGATATTTATTTGTATATGATTCTTTTGGATTAGGAGAAGCAGTATTAATCTTTTTAAGGATACACTCAAAATCAGCGTATATCACAAATGGGTGCATGATAGATTTATTATAATCTTCAAAAGAAATCTTTTCACCAGGTTTAGGCATTATAATTACAGCTGATTTATGATTACTGCAATATTTTGAATGTTGTTCCAATCGTTCTTTTGTATGAAATGAATTAAGACATCGCTTACAAGGATATATTTTGTTTGCTGTTCTGAATACCTGAGAAGAGATTAATCTTGATAAATTATTGATGTATGTGTAATGTGAATTCTTTCCAACACCAAAATATAAAATATCGATGTGTGTTTCTTCATTTTTATAGTTGTTTGAAATTTTTAATATTTGAACTTTGTTTGTATCCGTTAATCCATATACATTAATAGAAAGATTATTATTTTTCTCAAATTTAGGAATATCTGTTAGTGGCATTGGGAATTTAAAATCTTTAATGTCCAAGGTATTCTCATATTTCATATATTGTTTTACTCTTTCTGAATTACATTTTGGTGGATGAAAGTGAGCAAGAACAGACCAGAGAAAACATTTATTATCATTGTTCTTAATATTAACAACTGCCTTAATATTTAGTTTTATTTCTTTTGGTAATTCAATATAAGAAGAAGCTTTAAGAGGGTTTGATTTTAGAATGTGTATATCTAAAAAGATGATTTTTTTAATATTGAATCCACTTCCTACCACTGTATTATCAACATCCTCCGCTTGTCTTGATAGTTCTTCATAAACCCCACTATTCAAAAAATCTTGAAATGATGTTATAAAATGAAGATCTGTTCTCATATAAGGAGTTTGTTCTTCATCTTGTCTTTTCATATTCATTTTCACTCCCATATAAAACTTTAAAGTTTTCATTTCTTTTAATGTCTTTTTAATAAATTTTTCAACATCGGGTTTCACTATTTCAATTGATTCAGCTATTGATGATGGACCGGGTTCTCCAAATTGAAAAATCCTTATTTTTATATGTCCTTTAAATGCCCCATCAGTGTTTTTAATGTAATAGTCTCCCTTTACTTTAAACTCATTTTTCTTGTGTTTTTGTGATTGAAGATGTCTATTATAACTACTCTTCAAAACATCCTTTGAGCAGATATCACAATGTTTTCTTTCCAACTCAAGAGGAGATATTTTATGAAACAGATTAAATGTGTGTTTGTTGGTTCGGAGGTGTTTTCTATAATGTTTATATTTGTGATTACAAACATCGCAGTATGTTGTATTCACCATATTTATATAATAAATCTTTGCTTAAACTAAAATTTTCTTGATGAAAATTTTGTTTATTTTACAGGTGAATCTGTGCTTAAAACCATTTTATCCTCCAACTTTTTCACTTAATAAATACAATGTTTCAAGACACAAAAGACAAGTTTCAATCAATCTCTTCATTTGTTAAAGATACTGAGAAATATGTCAAGGATGTAAAATTGAACAAAGATAAATATAACAACTATTGGATAAAAACTATTATGGTAAATAATCTGAGTTCTTCAATTTCCTTCAGTGGAAGGGCTTTTAGTATACCTGGTAGAACATCAATTAAAGTATCTCTAACAAAAGTTTCTCCTCTCCTTCTAGTAATATATTCAAAACTAGAAAAAGCAATGAAACAAGAAAAAGTATCAAAAAACAAAAACCTTATAGATGAAGCTTTAGAAAGAAAAGATAAGACCATCTGTAATATGCAAGGAGAAATTTGTATTTTTTTCAACAACCCTAAAGATGTAAATCCTGATGAAATAAAGGATGTTAATATATCAGGTGAAATGACATTTCGTTCAATAGTAATTAACGATCATTTTAAAATTACCTTTAATATAAAAAATGTTGTCGTTGAATCTGATAATGAAAAAAAATATATCGATATCGATGGTAATATTATTAAATATGAGTCAATATACAACTGAAAGTATAGATGAATTTCAGTTTAAGTAAAGTTTTACTTTATAAACATGCTAGACTTTCCTGATTCTCCATATGACAAATTTGAGAATTGTCCTGCGTGTGAAAGACGGGGATTAAACCAGAGTCAAAAGCCTATAAACAATGTATATTCTGTGATTATCTTCTAATTAATGATAATAAAAAATATAAAAAGGAAAATAATTCTTTTAGATTTACACCAAAAATGAATTACTTTACAAGATTGATTAGAGAAATGAATGTAAAGTATGAGGGTGATAACACACCTTTCCTTACAAGGGAAGAAACTGAACGTATAAGAGAAATGTTCAAAGGATTGTTGTTATATATTATTCATGGATGTAATTTTCAGGGAAATATCAACACAAGATATTGTATAAATAAAATAATGGATTAATTATCTTGAAATTAAACCTGAACTTAGGATAAAATATAGAGTTTCTAAAAAAAACCAAGAATAAATTAAATAACCTGTTTTCCAAATATATAAATGAATGATTTTTTACCTATTTGGGAAAATAAGATAAAATTTAACAACCATAAAAATCTCCCAAATTCATTAAGATATCTCATAGTTGGTTCAAGTGGATGTGGAAAAACCTGCTTACTTTTAAAAATGCTCCTCACTCCCAACTTTTTAGATTATGATAATTTAATAATTTTCACAAAGTCGAGTTTTCAACCAGAGTATCAACTACTCTCACAAGGTTTTAATGCTGGTCTTCAAAAAGAAGATATAATCAGTTTATTTAAACGTCAAAAAAACCTAAATGATTATAACATTGAAGATATAATTCAACTATTTTGTGATACACAGAGATGTAAAAAGAAATCAAATCCTATAACTTGTATTCTTAGTGATAATACGGATGATATACCGTCTCCGCAAGATTTGGATAAATCAAAAAAGAACCTCGTTATCTTTGATGATTGTGTTAATGAGAGAAACCAAACGGTAATGGACAGCTACTACACAAGAGGGAGACATTCTTCTTGTAATTGTATTTATCTTAGTCAATCGTACTTTCAACTTCCTCGTCGTTCCATCAGAAACAATGCTAATACTTTTATTTTATTCAAGTTAAATTCAATAGATATCAATAATTTTTGGAGAGATAATTGTTCTACATTATGTAGTAAAAAGAAATTTGAGGATTACATGATGCACACGACTGAAAAATATAAATATATTGTTGTGAAACAAGATGAGATATTAAGGGATATATTTTTTGTTTTATAAACAATTACATATATAAATGACAACTATTATTATAAATCTTGTGGGTAAATCTGCTTCTGGAAAAAACTTTCATAAATCAAGGTTCTTGTGTAGTACAAATGAGAATATTGTAAATTTACTTAAAAAACACCCGGTGATACGCATTGTATCAACAACAACTAGAGCAATAAGACCTGGAGAAGTAAAAGGTGAAGATTATCACTATATTTCATTGGAGGAACATATGCGATTGAGGAATGAAGGACAAATATTTGAGGAGGTTTCTCTTGGTACAACAAAATATTCACATTGTAAGAGTGAGTTAAGGAAACTAAAATCTGGTGGTGTTGGGATATTAGAAACTAATCCAGAAGGAACGAGACAAATTATTAAATATCTGAGCGGAGTGAAGATTTTATCATTCGGTTTTGATGTTGATGAAGAAACTCAACGCAAACGTATGAAAAGCAGAGATGCAAGGATTAGTGAAGAAGAAATTACAACTCGCATTAATGTTAATAAAGAATTTGATGAAATATTTAAAGAAAAGGATTTATTTGAACACATCTACTTGAATGATGAAGAAAAGGAAAATTTCCCTGTTGATCTTTACAATTCATTAAATTATATTTTACAATAAATAAATGGATGCAAAAGAAAGAGCAAGAAGATTTAAGGAACATCAAGAGTTGGTTTCAAAAGTTGTAAAACAACAGGAAGACATAAAGAAGAAACGCAGACAGAAACTAACGGGCGAAGAAGCATTTGAAAGAAAACAAGAAAAAAATTTTAAACCACTTTTAAAAACTTCCCAAGAGAAAATGAAAGATGTTTCCACAGTTCCCACAGTAGAATATACTCCTAAAAAAACTTATAATGTTAAAAGATTTTGATCAAATGACGGAGGAAGAATTAGAGCATTTAGGAGAATTAGAATATGATGATGAAGATTTATTTCAACAACTGGAAGAGAATAATCAACCCCCTGATTATATTGTGAATGCTCTTCAAAACAATGAATATTCAGCGGATTCAAAAACCAAAGCAGGACTCATTCCAACAGAACAACCAGCAATATTTCATCTTGTTCAAGAAAAGGTATTGATATTTAATGATGAATTAAGGTTCTTGGGTTCTGCTCAACCCCCTGTTAAACTAACTCCGAGATTAATGTTTCTTCTCACAAAAGATGGAAGACAAGGTTCAACTGTGAGGGATGAATCAAAGTATATTGATAAACCATTGGATATGGAAAATAATGATGATAGAGTATATATTGATCTGCTGAACACTCTAAATTATAAGGTTATTCTTTCTGGTAAAAGTAGGAAGAATGAGAAGGAGAAACACATTATTCAGGCTTTAAGTATCCTTGGTTCAGGTGTTAGTTTTCTTCCAAATGACCCATCACAATTAGTTAATAGACTGTTAATGTTGTTAGGCAGTAAGAAGGCTGGAAATAACAATTGTTTTAATGAAGCATCAGCCATTTTAGACCAGTTGATGAACATGAAAATAATTAATAAATATCAATATAAAGACATTTTATCTCATATTAAATAAGATGAGAAGCACAATCCTTCGTTTCAATTTCACAACAAGCGACCACACATCTTATTTCCCATATCCACTACAACTTGACACAACAAAAGAATATGAGGCATCTTTATTGTCCATGGAAACTTATAATACCTTATTTAATATAACCGAAAAAAATGACAAGTTTAGTTATAATCCGGGAAGTGGATACAAAACGATAACAGTCTCACCCGGAGCATATGAGATTTCTCAAATATCTTCCGAAATTGCTCGTCTTATGAAAGAACAGGGTGATGAACCAAAAAATATTGTTTTAGACATTCAAAAACATACTTCAAAATCAACGATTAAAGTTAAAAATAACTACAAGGTTGATTTCACAATTGATAATTCATTTAGAGAGTTATTGGGTTTCTCCTCAAAAAAGATTGAAACTAATGGGACGTTTTACAGTGATAATGTCATTAAAATATCCTCGGGAATAAATTCAGTGTTAATTCACTGTGATTTGATTGATGGTGCTTATAATGATGGAAAAAAAACAAATACAATATTTTCATTCAGCGCATACTCAACCCCAATTGGTTATAAATTCAATATGAACCTAAAAATTTGGTTTATCTACCTGTGTCAGGAAAAACCATACACAGAGTAAATTTTAGGATAACCGACCAAGATAATCGTGTGATTTCTTTTAATGGAGAAGTTATATCCATCAGAATTCACCTACGTGAAGTTTTCCAATAAATAAATATGATGGTTATTGTGAGGAAACACGAGTTGGGAAAATATAAAATAATTACAGAGGATGGGATGTTCCTTTCTCCATACTACAAGGGTGAAGGTATGTATCTTGGTAGAGGATACTATAAACCTAAGAGACAAAGGGGTGTTGGACATCAATTTAGAGGAGATTGGATAATTGATACTCTCATGGGTATTGGTTCAACTATTCTTAAACATAAAGATCTAATTGGTTCAACTGCTTCTGCTGTGGGAAATGTAGCAGGTGCTGTAAAGAGTATAAAAGATGCTCAGAAGGAATCTCATAAATTACAAGCAATAAAAGAAATTAAGAAAAGTAAAACTCAGTTGTCCCCCCAAGAACGACAGAAAATAATTCAAATACTTGGATCAGGGTTTCAAAAGTTTTAACATCTTTTTTCCTAAATAAATACAAGTATGGAAGCAATTGATAGTATCTATGATTTGGATGATACTATTATTATCTCAAACTCCACTAAAAAAGAAGATTACTTCAAGGTAAATGCAATAACTGGAACAGACTGGAATACGAATGGTACAAAAAGTATTGAAATAAATAATCAACAAACCTATTTGAATCTCTCCGAAAGTTTCTTGTTGTGTAAATTTAAATTCAATAAAGCTGGGAATAACACAAACGCTACACTTGTAAATGATTTCTTCTGGAAAATGTATGATAGTGTGCGTTTGTATATTGGAACACAAGAAGTTGAAGCGGTTGATTATGTCTCTGCTGTATCTGAAATGATGAAATTTACACTCTATACATTCAGTGATAGAATGGGAAAGGGGTCTGTCGAAGGTTTTATTCCTGATATGTCAACGGGAACAAACACAGACCCTGGATATACTCAAAGGAAAGGAATGTATAATGATGATACAAAAGCAGAAAATAGTTTTACTGTGGCAGTTCCTCTTAAAGGTATATTTGGATTTTGTGATCATGATAAAGTTCTGTATGGTCTTAAAATTAGATTTCAACTACAGAGGAATGATAATGAAAATCGATTGATTTTTGGTGTTGGTAATGCTTTTGGTGATAAGAATAAATTTGTCATTGAGGAGATGAGTTGGTATATCAGTGAATATACTCCTAATCTTAAAACAGAAGAGATGCTGAATCGAAGACTTAACTCAAAGAAACCACTCAGTGTATCATACCTCAAAAGAAGATGTCAACACGTTAAACTCAACCAAACTACTTACACGTGGAATTTGGGTGTTCTGGAAGGAAAGCCACGATATCTGTGGATGATTTTTAAAAAGCCAGATGGTGATACTGCGACTGATAAGAATAATGCATTGAGTGATAATGCTAAGGTGAAACAACTTCGCGTTTCTCTAGATGGAACATTTTATCCACGAGATAGATTGGAAATTAATTGGGAAAAAAATGATTTTGCTGAAGCATACAAGTCTTACCAAAAGGTGTGTGAAAGTAATGGAAATAAAGAACCTATTTTGGATATGACAGCATTTAAAAGTTTGTATACAATCTATGCGTTTGACATGAGCGCTCAAAAGGAAACTATAAAGTCTAATCGAGTGGATACTTCCCTATACATTGAAAGAGGAGAGAGTGAAGAAGTTGATACATATTTTTTGCTTTTGGAAGAAACAGAATTGCAGATTAATACAGATAATGGTGTGATGATTAGTCTCACATAATTTTTTGTTAAATAAATGAGTGGCAAAGTACCAACTGGGGTATATGTTAAACAAATCAATCTTCATAAACCATCATCTTGTGTTCAAAATCAAAAGCCTTGTACGATTAACATTAATACAATTCAGAGAAAAGGAGCAGTAAGAATTGATGTTTTGCTCACAAGAGAACAGGTTAAAATCTTGAATGACACTGGCTCACTTAAAATTAAAATGACAAAACCAATGTTGAAAAAATATTCAATGAGAGAGACGAGTGGAGGATTTCTCCCATTTCTAATTCCTTTATTTGCTGGTTTAAGTGCGGTTGGAGCATTGACTGGTGGTAGTTCAACAGCGGTGAAAACTGCCAATGAAAGGAAGGCTCAACTCCAGGCTCAAAAATAATTGGAAAGACATAACAAAGAGTTGGAGAAACAAATTAGTGGAAGTGGTGTAATTGTAGATTTTGCTGAAAAACTTGAAGGTCTGCCTGATAAAGCGAGATTGTTAGTTGGAGATATGCTTTCTTCTATAGCACAAGCAGGTGTAAAATTAACGAAAAGAGGTAATGGATTATATCTTTCCAATAAATAAATGAGCATTGATGAGTGGTTGAAAGAATTTGGAAAGAATACAACATCAAATTTACAACTTGTTAAATATTGTAAGAAATTAAAAATTCATAATGTGGTTATTTGTACGAGAGATGAATTAACAAATGTGCCGAAACATACAAAGAATATTATTATGAACTTAGAAGATAATAATGGGAATGGTTCTCATTGGGTTTGTATTTTTAATAGTCAAGACAAATATTATTTTGATAGTTTTGGTCTTCCACCACCTGTTGAAGTTATAAAATTCTTACAGAATGGTGTTTATCAAACATTTCAAGTCCAAGAATTAAATTCCAAGTGTTGTGGTCAATTATGTCTATATGTGTTATTTCAACTCAACAAAAATAAAAAAATTTATGATATTATTTTTAATCTAATATAAATGACTTATGTTGGTAAAGATGGTTCTATCTTTGGTGTATCTCAAGAACTGGATATTGATTTATCAAATTATTACACAAAGGCACAGGCTGAACGACATAAATATAATATAACCAAAAATATTAACATGAAAAATGCTTATAAATTAAAAAATTATCCAAACCCGACTGACGCGAATGACTTGGTGAGATTAAGCGATTTATCACAATATATATACTTAAATAAAACAGCCGTGTATTCCAAAGATACAGAAGTGTTGATATTATCTCCAGGTCATACAGAAGTCACAGTTCGAATTAAAATAAATTTTTATAAAGAAGGGCGTATCGTTTGCATGAGAATAGAACAATGGGGGTATGATATGAATGATTTAGGGTATAATTGGTCATTTAAAATTAACCTCGAAGACCTGGAACAATTAAATCAGTCTCGTAAGGAAGAATATTATCCACTTGGTATCGAGAATGAGTTTTGTGGGTCCACGATTAGTAAACAACAAATAAAAGAATTTAATAAGGGTAAATATAATAATGGTTTTGCCCTTGTTTATCTCATGAAAACAGAAAAAACAGGATTATATATAATAAGTAAGGAAATACAAAATGATTTAACTATGGGAAGATGGGGAGGTGTTTCGTGCCATAATATTATTCTAACATATATTTCTAATACATAAATGACAGCAAGAAGGTTTCAAGAAAATTATCATTTCTGTGTCCAAGCATACCTTCAAGAAAAGGGTATTCGGTATTTTAATAAATATGTTCTACAACATAAGAATGAGGTATTTTCAATAAAAGATTGGCATTATGCTGATGTTGATAAACCGACAACTTTAGATTTAATTAGAATGTTAAATAATGAAAAAAGTATAAAGTTAAGAAAAGGTAAGGCTCTTTTAGAAATTCAAAAGAAATTTTATTGGTTTCCTGTTGTAAAAAAAAAAATTTTGGATACAGGAATAACAAGAAATCCTGATGAATATATGTATAATATTCTATGGGGTGTAAGCGATTCAAGGATAGTAAGGGATGAGGAAGGAGTTGAAGAAGAGAGGGAATAGGAGGAAAAGGAGAAGGAGGAGAGGGAGAAGAAAGAGAAGAGAGAGAAGGAGGAGAGGGAGGAAAGAGAGAAGAGAGAGAGGGAGGAGAGAAGAGAGAGAGGGATGAAAGGGAGAAGAGAGAGAGAGGGAGGAGAGGGAGGAGAGGGAGGAAAGAGCGAGACAAAATAAATATCAAAATATGGAAACCAGTGAGATTCAAAAAAGATTGGTGGTATTACAGAAAATAACTCAACCCACCGAGGAGGAAAACAAAGAATTGACAAGTCTATTTGCAATACTTTCGACAAGAATATTGACATCGACAAGATATTCATTTTAATTCAAGTTTTTCATTTTTATTTTTTTTCTTAAATAAATGGAGGAGAGAGTGAAGGCATTTCTAAGGATTCTTTATGTTTTAAAAATTAAGATTCAAATGTGCATGTTGGAAACTAAAAAGGTTTTTGCACTCTGCAGGAATTTTTCTCATAAATAAATGAGTTATTGTCTCAAATGTAAAAAGAAAACTAATACTAAAAATATTTCATATATTAAAAGTAAAAATAACAGGGTATTACAAAAAGGTATATGTTTGGTGTGTGGTTCAAAAAAAAATCAATTTATCTCCAAACACAAACTCGGAGGAGATATACAAAAGTTTTTATCAGGAAGTAAATTTACAACTACTGGAATACCAGGGGAATTACATCTTCCAGGGTATTCTTTCTGTGGTCCAGGCACAAACTTGGATAAAAGATTAGATGAGGCAGACAATCCTAAATCCTGGGGTAAACCAATCAATAGAGTTGATGAAGTGTGCATGAGACACGATATTGATTATGGGAATACCACAACGTTGGAAGAAAAACATGAAGCCGATAGAGAAATGTTGTATAATTTGTCTCTGATACAAAATCCAACCTTGAGAGAAAAAGTTGATCGGTTCATTGTGAAGAAGATGATCAGTGCTAAATTGAAACTTGGACTTGGAAATTCAAAAAACTTGTAAGCTCTAATGATGTCATTAAGATTGAAGAGCAATTAGCTGATGAATTACATAAACCAATATTCACAAAGTTTCAGAGAAGGAAAGTTTATTCCAATGAAGTAGATTATATCTGGTCTGCTGATTTGATTGAACTCAATAATGATAAGGGGTACAAGTATGCTTTAACCGTTATTGATTTGAGGAGTAGATATGCGTGGGTTGTCCCTTTAAAAAACAAAACAGGTAATACTCTTATGTTAGCTTTTCAACAGATATTTAATAAAAATAAGAGAAAACCTAAAAAATTGTGGACTGATGAGGGTAGAGAGTTTTATAACAAGACATTTATGAATTTTCTAAAAAATAACAGTATTACATTATACAGTACCTTTAATGAAGGGAAGGCAGTTGTTGTTGAACGTTTTAATCGTACCTTAAAAGATAGACTATATAAAAAATTCACACAACTCGGTTCACAACAATGGTCATCTTTTATTCAGGATATTGTGGATAACTATAATGACACGATTCACACGTCAACAAATATGAAACCATCAGAAACATTTACAAAATTAAAATATGAAAAAGAGATTAATGTCAGAAAACCTAAGTTCAAAGTTGGTGATATCGTAAGAATATATAGGTGGAAATCTCATTTTGAAAAGGGTTTTACTGAACGATGGATGAAAGAACTTTTTTAAAATTGTTGATGTAATAGATACGGTTCCTTGGACTTATAAGATATATGATTTGGAAGGGGAAGAGATTTTAGGTTCATTTTATTCACAGGAATTACAAAATACAAAACTAAGCAGATAATACTCATGGGAGCAATGGGTTGTCCCTTCACTCCCTCCTTCTATACACCATTGTGGACACTCGAGGGACAAGTCCGAGGTGTATTACAGTATATAATGTGTGTCAAGGGGGACGTTCTTAGATCTGTGAACCCCTAACACAGAATCCTCAACTGAATAGTCAAGGCTTAACTTTTGTTTGTTGGTGTGTGTGTGTGTCCCAACCCTCACATTCAAAATCTCAACCCCAACCCTCACATTCAAAATCTCAACCCCAACTCAATCCTCGCCCAACACAATGTCTTTTTCAAAATGAGATTTCCACATATATATATATATTTTTTTTTTTTAACGTTTTTTTTTCTTCTCTTCTTCCAATTCTGTCTTTTAAGGCTTTCAGGTTTGATGACATAGAAAGGGGGAGTTAGCCTGCACTTTCTTCCCAGAACGAACAATGTATATTTTTTATGTTTTTTTCTCTTCTTCCAATTCTGGCTTTTAAGGCTTTCAGGTTTGATGACATAGAAAGAGGGAGTAAGAATTTTCTTGATAGGTTAAGATCCCAAAGAGTGGTAGCATTTCAAGTCTTCAAAATAAACCCAACTTTCCAAGTCTCCAAGGTATAACCACATTCCTGTTGAGTTTCCAAGATATGTATCACATTGTGAGTTATCAAGCCAGAACCCACATTTCAAGTCTCCAAAAATATAACCATCTATCCAAGACTCCAAGGTAGAATCACAATTTCCAGAAATATAGTGGGTTTCAGTGATAGATCTCACATAGTATAACTGTGGATCATCAAGGAAATCTCCATTTTTCCAATTTTTATGGGTTTCGGTGATAGATCTCACATAGTATAACTGTGGATCATCAAGGAAATCTCCATTTTTCCAATTTTTATGGGTTTCAGTGATAGATCTCACATAGTATAACTGTGGATCATCAAGGAAAACTCCATTTTTCAAAATGTCTGAAAATTGTGAGTCTCCAAGGTAAAACTTGTATTCTGGCTCATCAAGGTATAACTTGTTCAGGGGGTATTGTCTTGATAACTCACAATGAGTACTATTGTTGCAAAACTCTTTTTCAGGACTTTGCTGGTCTCCAAGGTATAACTCTTTGGTTGGATCATCAAGGACGAACTCATTCTGTGGGTCTTGGTTGCTCATATGGTCTTCAACCAAGCCAACAATTTCGCTCCAAGTTGTAGCAAAAGCAGTATTTTCATTTCGTATTTCAGATACAATTTCCTGTGAGAGAAAATAATAATGTATTAATTAAGTTTTTAATTATTAAATGAGTCGATGTTTAAAAGGAACTAAAAATAGGAAAATAAAATCTTACCTCAATGGATAAGAGGTTTGAATCCAGTTCATCAACTTGAAGGTTTAGTTCCATACAAGTAGTCAATCTCCAAGGAACCCCAAAGTCATCCCACTCAAGGTCTTGCTCGTTCACAAGGTCTTCAATCAAGCCAACAATTTCGCCCCAAGTTGTGGCAAAATCGGTATTTTCATATTGCATTTCAGATACAATTTCCTGTGAGAGAAAATAATAATGTATTAATTAAGTTATTTAATTATTAAACGAGTCGATGTTTAAAAGGAACTAAAAATAGGAAAATAAAATCTTACCTCAATGGATAAGAGGTTTGAATCCAGTTCATCAACTTGAAGGTTTAGTTCCATACAAGTCAGAGAGTTCCAGGCAAGCACACAGCACACCATCACCAGCAAAAAAATGTTTGAAATGGAGCCTGGGCTTGAGGCTTTTATAGGGAAAGACTGTTGGGTGTGGTTTCCTGTGGAAATTCCCTGGTGGAATTTCATAACATGCTGGAAACCATTTCATAACATGGAAACCATAACATGCTGGAATTTTCTAGTGATTTCTTTGTGAGTCAGAGATGAACTGGAAATGATGTAAGAGTAGGCGGGGCTTAGCAAAAGTAGGCGGGGATTAGGAAAAGTGGGCGTGGCTTAGAAAAACACCTCATGAAAAGTGGGTGGGGCTTAGCAAAAGTGGGCGGGGCTTAAAGAAAAGTGGGCGGGGCTTATAAAAATCCACAGAGAGGTGGGCGGGGCTTAGAAGAAAGTGGGCGGGGCTTATTGAATACCTTGTGGAAAGTGGGCGGGGCTTAAAGAAAAGTGGACAGGGCTTTAAAAAATTGCATTTGGAAGTGGGCGGGGCTTATGAAAAGTGGGCATGGCTTAACAAAAAATAACCTGTGGCTCAGGAGGTGGTCAAACAAGAGCATTAAGAGAAGTTTATCATTTCGTAATAGCACAAAAGGGGTATCTTAAAAAATATAAAGATTCAAATGTTTTGTTTGTCAATATTTTACATGGGGATTATTGTGCAAAGAAAATTAAACTATTGAAGGAATTTGAGAATGAACAAATGTTTATAGGTTCAATGAGTGAGCTAAACAATATGCATTGGTTATTTGAAAAAGAGTGTCCCGAGGCTTAGACGTTTCAGATATTTCTTTAGAATCACCTTTAACAAATCTTTATCTTGTTGTATGGGTTATTTGAATAGAGAGCCCCTCGGTTAAAAGGGGAGACAAATAAATATACCTTGGGATAAAAAGGGGGTTTATTTTTAGGGAAAAAAAAAGGGAATCGCTGAAAATCCTCCATTCATTTACATAGGGAAAAGTGAGCCAGAATCAGTATATTCACCCTACTTATGTGCGCTACCGCGTGCTGTTCTATTTTGCTAAGTTGTCACACAATGAGTGATTTTTCATTCTGTCTGTCTGCTTATTTGTCTGTTTTTTCCTTGCAAAATCTAAGATTTTTCAAGTTTATTGGTCAGTCGATGTTTTTATTCTGTCTGTCTGTCTATCACCTGCAGATCACAATTCCAAAACAATCGTCATGAAACTTTATAAGTCGTAAGAGATATTTTAATCAACTGAGAAGTCTATTGATTTTGAGGTCAAAGGTCATCTTGAGGTCGAATTTCTAAAATCGCCATTTTTCATCCGATTGACTTGAAATTTGAACAAGATTTGCATATTGCATCAATGGATTGGGAAACCAACTATTTCAGACGTCAAACGGTCAAAGGTAAACTCAAGTTCAAACTTCTAAAATCATAAATTTTTATCTGAAAAATCGTCAATTTTCATCCGATTGATTTGAAATTAAACAACAATTGCAGAGTACATTACTGAAATGGGAAACCAACTATTTTTGAGGTCAAAAGGTCAAAGGTCAAATCAAGGTAAAACTTCTAAAATCATCAATATTTATGTGAAAAATCATCAATTTTGATCCGATTGACTTGGAATTTAATGAATAATTGCAAGGTCCATCACTGAATTGGGATAGCAACTATTTTTTTCGTCAAAGTCAACTCAAGGTCAAAATGATACATTTTATATTTTTAAAAAGATTATGGTTTCAGGTCAGTATTCATCTTTCAGGTCAGATTTAAAAAAAATTCAAATGAGGCATTTTTGAAATATCATGCCATATATCATTTTGACCCCATCTCTCAATGGTGCAGAATCACAGAAAAAATTCCAGCAGTCGGTCCGGATTCGGACCTTCACCAAAATTGAAGCAATTTGTCATGGTCTCACACCCAACCTGTCCACCAAGTTTCATCCGAATCTCTCAACAACTTTTTAAAATATAGTGCTGTATATCAGGATAGCCCAAAGTAGTAGGGTTATGGGGCTTCTGGGACATTACATGTAAGTGAATGGGAAAAATTATGAAAAGTTATTGATAGACACCAAAATCCTCCCAATTTTCCTTGTAGAACTTCCTTTCAACCCCACTTTTGAGAATTTTTTCCCCAAATTTTCACAAAATCTTCCTCCCTCTTTAAATATTTTTTTTTGCCAAAAACCCAACTTCTCATCACCCCCATTTTTCACCAAAAATCATCATATTTCTCACCATACTCAAACAGTGAACAAATGAATATTTGTTAATGTTCTATATTAGGGAATAAATCAATTTTCTTATAACACTCATCACCATCGAGTATCTTAACAAATAATAAGTTGGAACTTGATTCTTGGTTTAAGGATCTTTGTCAAATCTCTCTCAATGTTCTTATCTGAGCACTTCCTGATCCACATTAAATTTGATTCATTAGCCACACCCACTCTTATATAAACCACGCCCAATGTCCCTCAGCCCGCCTACTTTGACGAAGCCATGCCTATTTTTATAATCCCCACCCACAATTACATAATTTCTAGTGAAGTCCTGCCCCATGGTGGTTTCAAATATGAAACCTATCTCAGAGACCTCACAAATTTGATGAAAATCAGCAAGTGAGTTATACTTGGATAGTTGAACAACTTGTTTTATTTTGAACAATTGGAATGTGGGTTTTGGTTTACTCACTCACAATATAATACCTTTCTTGGAAACTCAACAGGGATGTGGTTGTTCCTTGGAGACTTTGAAAGTTGGTTATATTTTGGAGAGTTGATATGTGGTTTCTACCAAGAAGACTCTCGGGGTTCGAACCTATCGATGTGGTTCTTTCTTGGATGATGCTTGATGAGAGGTAAGTTCAGTTGATTCAAAATAAATTAAATTATATATTATTTAATTCAATATGAGATGAGTAATATATTTATTTTATTTATTTTTCAGCAATATTAAGAACGTTCTGGGGAGAAAGTGCTGGACAATTCTTCCTCCCTATTTCTATTTCTACTTCTTCAAACTTGAAAGCTTTGAAAGACAGAATTGGAAGAAGAGGAAAAAAAACAACTTATTTAAATATATATATATATATATATATATATATATATATATATATATATATATATATAAATAAATATACATTATTGAAATACGAATTTAAAAATAAAATATAACAAAATAAAATATTGGCTTGGGTTAGTTAGGGTTGGGATTTTGAATGTGTGGGTTAGGGATGGATTAGTGTTGAGTTCGGGCTGCGTTCAGGTTGTGGTTGGGATTTTGAATGTGAGGGTTAGGGATGGGTGAGGGCTCGGATTTGAAATGGGTGGGTTAGGCATGGGTTAGGGATGGGTTTGGGCTGGGATTGTAAATGTGTGGGTTCGGGATGGGTTGGGGTTGGGTGAGGGTTTGGATTCTGATTGTGAGTGTTAGGGTTTTGGATTTATGTAAAAGTTAAGGTTCATTATGCTCCTTGTTATATTATCACTCATCAACCACACAACAACAAAAGTTAAGCCTTGACTTACAATTCAGTTGAGGATTCTGTGTTTATGCCTGGTGTTGGCTTAATGGTTAAGGTAGTGGGCTTGGGATCCTAGGGTCCTGAGTTCAAATCCCGCTCAGCTGTTGAATTAACACCAGGTGGGGTTGACTCTGCCTGTCATCCTTCCGAGGTCGGCAAAATGAGTGCCAGCATGCTGGTATACTGTGTCGGAGTGGCGACCCGTCCAGGACTGTTCCCAATAGCCAAGGAGACTGCTTCGGCGGCACCAACGCTCTGCACAGAGTATGGTCCTCATGGATGGATGGATGGATTCTGTGTTTGGGTTTCAGAGATCAAAGAGCATCCCCCATTATGCACATTATACAGAGTGTTTTTTATTTATTATTTTAATACCTCAGCAGATGCCCTCTGATTTCCTCCACAGAGTTGAAAAAAGTGGAGGATTGTGAATGTTAACCGATTGCTTTGAAGGGTATTATTTGCTTCGTTTTGTCTTTTGTAATTCTAGTGAATGAAATTAACCAAAGATTTATTCTCCCTTTAAATCATATAATTTATAAATCCGAGGAACTGTATCCATTGCAACAATGATTTTAAAATTAGTCCATATCTTTGTACAACTCTTTTCAAAATGATTTTTCCACTGATATATTCTTACAATAGCATGAACCTTAAACTTTTGTTTTGTCAGATTAATCAACTTTTCATATGATAATTTTGTAAATGCTTCTGATGGTTTTGATTTTGTGGAGGAATGAACTGTATTGTTGGAATGATCTACAATGTCCTGAATTAATGATACCCATTTCTGTTGTCTGCGCTCTGTCATGTTTTTTATATAGTCTGTCTTTCAAAGTGAGATTAAAGCACTCAATAACAACTGCCTTTCCTTCATTAAAAGTGCTGTATAAAGTAACACTATTATCTTTAAGAAAATTCAAAAATGTTTTGGTTTGGAACTCTCTGCCCTCATCACTCCACAATTTATGATTTTATTTTGCTTTTATTAAATATCTGTTGGAAGCCGAACAAAAGAGTATTTCCTCTTTTGTTTTTCAAAGAAAACCCACACTTATCGACTCCTCAAATCAATCACGGTAAAAGCATATTTAGCTGATTGTTTGATCAGGTCTTGTGACAATGTCTTTGGACTCCATCTTCACCTTTTGTTTAAGTATGGTTGGTTTTCATGCAAACAAGTTTCCATTGCATTGCATTTTATAAAATAATAATGAATAAATTATTTTAGTGATGTCAATTCTTTATTTAATACGATTGATTAAGCATATATGTATGTATGTATATATATATATATATATATATATATATATATATATATATATATATATATATATATATATATATACGTATATATAAATATATTTATAGACGGTAATAAATAATGGAGGTATTTACATGAAAATATAACATAAATATTATTTTTAAATACATTATAAATAAGCATTAAGATAATTTATTGGAAGTTGCTGAGATATGCAGTACAGCATTTTAAAATCAGATATTAATGACAGTTTTAATATTTGAATGACAGTTTGAGTCTTGAGTTACATGGAGGTGCTGTTTCATGGACAACTCTGCAGGGTAAAGTCTTTATCACTTAATATATTACCATATAAAGTGGTGTATGATTCAATTTAGTTATATGTCATGATACTTTTCATAAAAGTAATGATTAAATAAGTTTGAATAAGGATATTGCATTGCTGTGTTGACTGACTGTCTTGGCACAACTTTGGGTTGTAGGTCCATTGATGTTGAGAAATCTACTGATGTGGACCTGTGACCGGGGTTGTAGATCTTCCACTTGGAGAGGTTCTTAGCTGAAAGGATCAAAACTGCGATGAAAAACAGTGCCCAGCTGATGATCCAGGCAGTTGGGAAATCAGTCAATTGTTTATAAGTTGAGGTTATAACTTCAAATAAAATAGCTTTTGTAATTACTTTCCAGCACATAATATAACCATGTTTGTGTGCTTATATATGTGTGTTTGTGTGTGTGTGTGTGTGTGTGTGTGTGTGTGTGTGTGTGTGTGTGTGTGTGTGTGTGTGTGTGTGTGTGTGTGTGTGTGTGTGTGTGTGTGTGTTGTTATGTCTGGCTTTCTTTTTGGGAATACGGTGCAGTAATTGGTCTATATTTTGATTTATCTTTATTAAGGTCAACTTAGTGAGCTGAACAGATATTATCAACTCCTTTGGAATAAACCTTCCTTATTTTAAAGTTTGTGATTATTGGTTTATGTAATTCATCAGCTAAAAGCTCTTTAGTCTTAATATCATTAAAGAAGAAGACTTTTTTGAATCTCCATGCGCAAGTCTTAATTTAGCACGAATCATCTTCTTCATGATGAACCAATCAACCTTTTCTTTCAATGTTGGATTTCATATTAAAGACAAATTATACATTTATCTCATGGGTTTGTGTTTTTCTTCCAACATCATGCAATTTCCACAATAAATATTGTGCTTCATACACCCTTCATCAACACGAAATAGACCAAGGTTTAGGATTGTTAGCATCATATAATCTTTTATCCAAGTTTGTGCCTGGACCAGAGAAAGAAGACAACTGTGGATGTAATAACCCCTGGTATTCCAGTTGTTGTAAATTTACTTCTGTGGTGGAGTCTGCGGGCCTGCGGGGAAGGGCATGGTGGTGTGGGAGTGGTCGGAGTGGTCATCGTATCTGCAAGGGATATAAGGTGTGCGCGCCGCCTGAGGCGTCGTAGTAATGCTGGAGTCGCCCGGCTCGTGAGTGTGCCGAATCCGGAATAAAGGGGAGCCGCGGGCACAGTACGCCCGCGCTCGCACTTGTGCAACACAGCCCGGCTCGACTGTTCCTCCGCATCGTGTCTGCCTGCTAAGCATCTCCCATTTCAGTACAGTACAACTTCCTGATAAAATATTTTGTATATCTCCCCCACTTTTATGCTTAGAGATAAATTTACACTTTATGGAACTACATACCGAATGCATCCCCATATTATCATCCTATTATTTTTGCTTTTAATATTTGATATATGTTTTGTATTGGTGTTATTGTTACATTTGAGACAATAAATTATTGTAATTGTATTTACTTATGAAAAAATTCAGACAGAGTGTGAAAACCTTTTTGGTTTCCAACATGTACATTTGAATCTTAATTTTTAAAACATAAAACAATCCTGAGAAATGCCTGTACTCTTTCCTCCATTTATTGATGAAAAAAAATGTAAAACTTTAACCAAAGTCAATAACACCGATATCATCAACAATATAATCTTTTCCATCTTCCTCTTCTTTATGTCCATTTTCTCATTTAGATCTACTCACTGAAATTGATGTTAATATTCTTGACACACATATTTTTAATAGACTTGTTAATTCTTTGTTTTACTCCTCAGTGTGTTGAAATCCATTTATTTATGTAATACCTCCAATGTTGTATTTAATCTTACTGGTTTCTATATATTGATATTTATTCATTCTCTCTCTGTCTGTCTCTCTGTCTGTCTCTCTGTCTGTCTCTCTGTCTCTTGCTCTCTCTCTCTCTCTCTTCTCCATCTCTCTTTTCTCCCTTGCCTCCTTCTCTCTCTCCTCCTTCTCTGTTTGCTCCCTCTTTTCCATCTCTCTTGTCTCATTTTCTTCTTCAATTCCTCATTCATCCCTTCCTACCCTTGAAGCATCTCCCCATGGAATATCATACTCGCATTCATCTGGATTTCTCGATATTCCTGTAACAAAATAATATTTTTTACAAAAGGAAACCAACAAAATTTCTTCTGGATTGCTAAAAGAGCTTTGTATTTTATCAACTTTAAAACCTTTTCATTCTTGAACATTTTCGTTAAATCCAAACTTGTTGGCCTATTAACATCAGTATGAACCCAATCTTTTATTGAAAACCCCCCATTCATATGTTGTAGAACATGTTGATTAAAATACCGAATAACCTTTTCTTGTAGGTATGCTTGGACACAGAAAATATAATTTTCTTGAAGCATTCTTACTGTCATTTCTGTATCATAAATTATGGTAGATTCATATGATGACAGGTGTTTTTTTATCTTCCAATTGTTAAATCAGTTTGTGTTCCTTACTTTGCATAAAATCCTGTTATTTGTGTGTTTTCATTATATAAACAATGGCAAAGCTGTTTTTTATTTTAGCTGAATTAAATTATATTATTTGTTGGTTGCTGATAATGATTCCACACATCTCATTATCCCTACCAAGTGGATAATATTCATATTTATGAGACTGATTAAATTCTTTCAGGTCATGTAGGTTTCTTTTAAAATACCAATTATACCCTAAATCATTAATATCATATCCCCAATGTTCAATATATCTCAAAAAAACGAGATCTCCTTCTTTATAAAATTTAATTTCAATTAGAACTGTGAATTCTGTATGACCGAGCAAAAAATATTATAAAAAACAAAAATCATCATTTCAGTATCTTTGGAATACACAGCTGTTTTATTAAAGGATATATGCGTTCCATTTAAAAAGTAACAGGACTGACTTCACAGAAATTTTATTCCAAAAAATATAATGAAATCACAGCTTGTCCC
>NC_140961.1:82624884-82644884 GCF_056783735.1 Eptatretus burgeri | reverse complement strand
CCACAATGTAGTAAATGTAGGAGTGATGGTCTGTATGCTCAATTAGATGCAATATAATCGATCCAATGCAAAAAAATTGTGTATCAACATACACATCAGACCATCACATCAAGAGATTTCCAGCTTCCATCAGTAACAGTAGTTGTTGCACTGATGCTCCAGCCCTCAGGAAAGTAAAGCGATCACAATTGGCCAGCTGTGACTTCAAAAAGAACTCTCTGTTATGTGGCAAAAGCTGTGTACCACTGGGACTTAAGTGTTATATCCCCAAGTACTGGAGGAGGATCATACAATGCAGAACTGTTGATTACTTTATCAGACGAACATCTGAGATGTCTGTGATCTCTGTAATGATGCCATCGCTGATAATGTTCATCTTTGTGTGAACGGTTCTGTTGCTGAGCTACATGTTGCGGATGCCCCATACCACAATGATTGTTGTCAACACTTTGTGAGTGCAAAGTCCATCAAAGCAGCAGTCAACGAGGCTGACATCACCTCCATGCAGGATGAAGACATTGATCATGTTTTTGAGTATGTATTAGCAGACATCGCACAAGACAAGACATGTGTATGGAATTTAGTAGAAATGCTCAAGCTCTAAGTGTCACATGATGTACCTAGGCTGACATGCCCTAGGTTGATTGAGAAGCTTACAAACCACTTTGGACCTGACTTGCTTGTATTATCTGGAGATGGAGTTGCCAGCCTTCTGGTATTCCACATTAAACCATCTCTTCTGTTGAGACTGGTTGATGAAGATGATTCTGATGTTGATGCGTAGCATATCATGAAACATATTATTCATGAATCAAATATGTGAGCGCCCTCAAAGGAATCATTTGACATCAGGTTGACACAGGACAATGCAGCTGACCATCAAGTCATGGTATGATTCAGCTTTTTTCATCACACTCACCAAAGCCAGACAACATAAACTCAGCTATTCTCATTGGAAACATGATCACGAGTGTGATCACCAACAAACCCACAACACCACATATTGTGCTTGGTATTTTGATGCAGGAAATGGCTTACATTGACTAATGTTAATAGTTTGGTATTACCTGTTCATAAAATGATGTCCTGCAGTTCAAGGCTTCTACAGCATATGCAGCCAAACAGAAAGTACAGTTGTGAGGAGTATTTGTCCCCCGCCCTCCGACAAGGTCGGAGATGTGGGACATTAAAATTAGCTCCATCCGACCGACCGACCAATTATAATCTGTCCATATACTTTTGTGTGCACGATATTTCAAAAACCGTTGAACCTTTCGCTTTCATATTGCAGGTATCTATTCCTCATGACATAATCTCAACCTGGTTATTTCACCACTGTGATTGGCTGAATTATGTTGCCATGACAACTATCTCAGTAACTTGACTTGTGTATGCAATATTTCAAAAACCATTGAACATTTAGCTTTCATATAACACAAATCTATTCCTCATATCACCCAAAAGGTGGGAGACCTAGAGTATCAGCTCTTTGTTGAGAGTAAAGTTGGATTGATCCAAGCGCGAGCTGATAACTTTGATGCCAACATCTTATCACCAAATGGGCTCAATTCAATGGCATGCTCTAGCATTGCTGTTGACCCAATTGCAGGAGAATGGTGTCAACAATTTGAACCAATAATCCCATAACTCTCCAGCCATCAGATACCTACACAAAGAAGAAATGAAAGATGAGGTCATACAACCAGTACTAGTGCACCATTACAATGGAGCAGAGAAGCTGAACCAGAGAAGCCGAACAACACTCTCATAAATTGTGTATTGTGACAAAATGCTTTTGTTTTAATTTCTGGAAGGAATAAAACAAAATTGGTTTATTGGTCTCGCCCCCCACACCCCTCCCCCCCCCCGTTGCTCTATCTGCGATTTGTCCCAACCATATTTCCGCAGGGCGCTCAAGGTCCGCCAAAAACCCCATTCTGGTAATATTACCAAAATCACGAATCACTGCTCACCTTCACTCTTTCACTCCTCTTTTTCCCCGCCTTTGGAATAAACTCCCTCACTCTGTTCAATCCCATTCTTCCCTCCAGACATTCAAAACAACTATTCACCACAACCTCTTGTCGTCCCCTATCCAGATCCTCGATCTTTTCTACCCCCATTAGTAGGGTGGATTTACTGGTTCTGGCTCACTTTTCCCCATGTAAATGAATGGGGGATTTTCAGCGATTCCCTTTTTTTCCCCTAAAAATAAACCCCCTTTTTATCCGTTTTTCCCTGCTGTGCAGGGGTTTGGCTTTTTGTGAGGCAATGTTTATGGCCGGATGCCCTTCCTGACGCCAACCCTGGTCGCCTCTTACGACACACAGGGATATGGTACACCTATTCTAACCGGGGCATACACCGGGACCAGTACACTGACACTCATTTCGCCGACCTCGGAAGGATAACAGGCTGAGTCAACCCCCTGGTGTTAATTCAGCAGCCAACGGGTCTTGAACTCAGGAAACTGGGATCCCAAGCCGCCACCCTAACCACTAAGCCAACACCAGGCTTAGCCAACACCAGGCTTTGTATATATATATATATATAACCAGGCTATCCCAAGGTATATTTATTTGTCTCCCCTTTTAACCTGGAGGTTGAACCTCATTGAATTGAACAGCTCACTCATTGAACCTATAAAGATTTGTTCATTCTCAAATTCCTTCAATAGTTTAATTTTCTTTGCACAATAATCCCCATCTAAAATATTGACAAACAAAACATTTGAATCTTTATATTTTTTAAGATACCCCTTTTGTGCCATTACGAAATGATAAACTTCTCTTAATGCTCTTGTTTGACCACCTCCTGAGCCACATATCATTTTGAGATTATAGTAAATTGTTTTTTCATTGTTCAATTGATAACCATCAAAGTTTTCAGTCCATTCAAGGATATTCATTTTTTTCTTTACATCCTCTAACTTACTACTTTTTAAATTGATTCGCTTATTTGTTTTATTTACCTTTGTTTTAGTTATTTTTTCAATAAGACTTATTTGATATTTTTCACATTCATTATGTTTTCCATTTATATACCAAGACTGAGATTTTCTCCACTCTTTAGTTTGATTAATACTTGGTTTGACCATTTATATATTGCGAAAAAACGCGGCGGTAGCCTTAAAAAAACCCTAACCCATCTCCCCATCGTTAAAACGCAATCTATTTTATACACTCTATCATACAATATCCATATGGAACACAATCTATTCCATTATCTAAAATAAATCTCTTATCATCAAAGGCTCCTAATGCCTTTTTATTTACTTCTTCACTCTATATGTTATGTTTATAACTTCTTATTGTATTCATTTTCCTATATTCTTCTTTCTTATTCATCAAACAATTATAATAATTTCTAAAAGTTATTGATTTCTTTATTACATATTTCTTTATTCCCTTTAACCTCTTATCAATCTGATCACCATACTTATAAGCATATGCCTTTGCTCTCAATCCAATAAACTCACTCATTACTTTTCCACCCAACTCATCCTTAAACTTACCAATAACCTTTTCATTCTTTTTGGAAAATAACTCACTCTTCTTGCTGAAATTACTTGTATCATATACTCCAATATTTTTCTTCATATCTTCATAAACATCATCAGTTTTTATATCTAAGATAAAACTATCAGTGTCCATATACAACAATGAAACATTTTCACCATACTCTTTCTTTAAGTCATTATACAAATAATCATACATCAATATCTTTGATAAATCAAGAACTGCTGTTCCAATATAAATTGGTTTATCCATTACAATACTTTCCTTTTTCATATGAATTGCAGAAAAGTTCTCTGAAAAAACCTCTTCTCTCTCAAAACTTGGTTTATTTATCAATGTCGAAGCTTCTTTCCAAGATGTTGCGAATCTAATGTTTTGCCTGTTTCTAGCATTTTCCATAGTCTTTCCAAATACAGCATTATTCATTAATTTATAAAAGTCCCCTTCAAATTTTACTTTTGTATTTGCTCTCATATCTGTATTGAATTGAATATACTTTTTCACCCAAGGACTTTGTTTAAATTTTAAAACTCTATGAATTTTAGCTACTCTCAATCCTTCTCTCAAAAACTGTTTTAAGCTTCTCTGATGCAAAACATATCCCTGTTTAGCATAGAATGTTGTTAATAACTTTTCTGTTGATTTACCTTTAATATTAAAACTTTTATGATAATCACTTAACCATTCTTTCTTTGGGGTTTCTTTCTCACATGCAAAAGGAAGATCTTTATGCTTATTATGAAGATCACTCGGGTACCTCAAATCAACTTCAAAATAATAACCTTCTTCTTCGTCATTCAATTCCTCTTGAGAAGAAATAACAATATTCATCAAAGCCTTTTCATAATCCTTTTCTTCCACCCACTCTAATTTACCATAAGGCAGAGATTGAGACATTGCCCATCCATACAAATTATTAGCATCAAAATACATCAAATAATTACTATCTTTTTCACTATCATAATTTGGAAGATATTTATTATTTGCTTTAGCATATCTTTTTGAACATACTTGTGATATTCCACCTCTCTTGGACTTCTCAATCATCAAAAGCATATCAACATCAGTGATTAAATCTATATCTTGTTTTGTCATTTTCATCATTGCACTCCAAGCTAAACCAGGAGCTGTGAAATAGTGGGAAGGATCTAATCCATAACAATTTTTATTATGACAGAGTGATCTAAAAGCTTCAAACACATCAGCGAACAATAAAACATCTGTTTTTAGATATAAATCATGATATTCTCCAAGGTTCTTTATCTTAAATATTTTCCATATTTCTTGTGCGTGTTTATATTCCTTATCACTTATCTCTTCTTCATAAAGGTTATTATAGAAACTTTCTTTTGATGGAAGTTGTGTTTCTTTAAATCTCATAAATGAATCCATATAATCATAAGGATAAATTCCCTTACTTGTAAGAATTTTCTCTTTACTTTGAATTTCATTCCTTGTTTGAATTTCCTCTCTCGTAAGAATTCCTTCTTTAATCAGAATTTCATCTTTAATCAGAATTTCCTCTTTAGTTAGAATTTCATTCATTGTTCGAGTTTTCTTTATAATTAGAATTTCACCTTCAGTTAGAATATCTTCATTAATTAGAGTTTCCTCTTTACTTTGAATTCTCTCTTTAATCTGAATTTCCTCTTTAGTGAGAATTTCCTTTTTTGGAAAGAATGAATTAAGATTTGGAAAAGAGTCCGTGGAGCTTAGATTTGATGCGAGGTAGGCTAGTGGTGTTCCCATAAACTTGTAAGAATCTAGAAACCTAATACGAGTTAAAGGTTTTGTGAATATCATTTTTGAAAATGAAATATACTTTTGACTTGTGTTTGTTATGGCAGAAATATTCCCTGGTGTTTTTGAAAGTTCATTTATAAATAGATGTGTATCATAGTTGGCGCTGTTGTGAAGAAAGACTGGAATAAAAGAAGGTAATTTATAATTAAGATTACAACAGGAATGAGCGGGACCTCTATATTTACCAGTAAGATGACAATGATCCCTAACTTTAGACTCCTTAATTTCCCCCTCACAAATATGACAGATATTGTTCTTTCTAAATTCTAATTTTTCTTCTTTGGTTAATTTCATCGGTTCATTTGTTTCTTTCATTAATTTAGTGAGTCTTATACAATCCTTTTCTAATCGTTTTACAAACTCTTGTGAAGCTTTTTTCCACGATAATGTTCAAGTTTGTTATACTTTTCTCCAACAGATGATTTGATATAATAACAGAAACCACAAGGAATATGTTTTTGATATTTATTTGTATATGATTCTTTTGGATTAGGAGAAGTAGTATTTATCTTTTTAAGGATACATTCAAAATCAGCGTATATCACAAATGGGTGCATGATAGATTTATTATAATCTTCAAAAGAAATCTTTTCACCAGGTTTAGGCATTGTAATTACAGCTGATTTATGATTACTACAATATTTTGAATGTTGTTCTAATCGTTCTTTTGTATGAAATGAATTAAGACATCGCTTACAAGGATATATTTTGTTTGCTGTTCTGAATACCTGAGAAGAGATTAATCTTGATAAATTATTGATGTATGTGTAATGTGAATTCTTTCCAACACTAAAATATAAAAGATCAATGTGTGTTTCTTCATTTTTATAGTTGTTTGAAATTTTTAATATTTGAACTTTGTTTGTATCTGTTAATCCATATACATTAATAGAAAGATTATTCTTTTTCTCAAATTTAGGAATATCTATTAGTGGCATTGGGAATTTAAAATCTTTAATGTCCAAGGTATTCTCATATTTCATATATTGTTTTACTCTTTCTGAATTACATTTTGGTGGATGAAAGTGAGCAAGAACAGACCAGAGAAAACATTTATTATCATTGTTCTTAATATTAACAACTGCCTTCTTTAGTTTTATTTCTTTTGGTAATTCAATATAAGAAGAAGCTTTAAGAGGGTTTGATTTTAGAATGTGTATATCTAAAAAGATGATTTTTTAAAATATTGAATCCACTTCCTACCACTGTATTATCAACATCCTCCTCTTGTCTTGATAGTTCTTCATAAACCCCACTATTCAAAAAATCTTGAAATGATGTTATAAAATGAAGATCTGTTCTCATATAAGGAGTATGTTCTTCATCTTGTCTTTTCATATTCATTTTCACTCCCATATAAAACTTTAAAGTTTTCATTTCTTTTACTGTCTTTTTAATAAATTTTTCAACATCGGGTTTCACTATTTCAATTGATTCAGCTATTGATGATGGACCGGGTTCTCCAAATTGAAAAATCCTTATTTTTATATGCCCTTTAAATGCCCCATCAGTGTTTTCAATATAATAGTCTCCCTTTACTTTAAACTCATTTTTCTTGTGTTTTTGTGATTGAAGATGTTTATTATAACTACTCTTCAAAACATCCTTTGAACAGATATCACAATGTTTTCTTTCCAACTCAAGAGGAGATATTTGATGAAACAGATTAAATGTGTGTTTGTTGGTTCGGAGGTGTTTTCTATAATGTTTATATTTGTGATTACAAACATCGCAGTATGTTGTATTCACCATATTTATATAATAAATCTTTGCTTAAACTAAAATTTTCTTGATGAAAATTTCGTTTATTTTACAGGTGAATCTGTGCTTAAAACCATTTTATCCTCCAACTTTTTCACTTAATAAATACAATGTTTCAAGACACAAAAGACAAGTTTCAATCAATCTCTTCATTTGTTAAAGACACTGAGAAATATGTCAAGGATGTAAAATTGAACAAAGATAAATATAACAACTATTGGATAAAAACAATTATGGTAAATAATATGAGTTCTTCAATTTCCTTCAGTGGAAGGGCTTTTAGTATACCTGGTAGAACATCAATTAAAGTATCTCTAACAAAAGTTTCTCCTCTCCTTCTAGTAATATATTCAAAACTAGAAAAAGCAATGAAACAAGAAAAAGTATCAAAAAACAAAAATCTTATGGATGAAGCTTTTAGAAAGAAAAGATAAGACCATCTGTAATATGCAAGGAGAAATTTGTATTTTTTTCAACAACCCAAAAGATGTAAATCCTGATGAAATAAAGGATGTTAATATATCAGGTGAAATGACATTTCGTTCAATAGTAATTAACGATCATTTTAAAATTACCTTTAATATAAAAAATGTTGTCGTTGAATCTGATAATGAAAAAAAAGTATATCGATATCGATGGTAATATACAACTGAAAGTATAGATGAATTTCAGTTTAAGTAAAGTTTTACTTTATAAATATGCTAGACTTTCCTGATTCTCCATATGACAAATTTGAGAATTGTCCTGCGTGTGAAAGACGGGGATTAAACACAGAGTCAAAAGCCTATAAACAATGTATATTCTGTGATTATCTTCTAATTAATGATAATAAAAAATATAAAAAGGAAAATAATTCTTTTAGATTTACACCAAAAATGAATTACTTTACAAGATTGATTAGAGAAATGAATGTAAAGTATGAGGGTGATAACACACCTTTCCTTACAAGGGAAGAAACTGAACGTATAAGAGAAATGTTCAAAGGATTGTTGTTGTATATTATTCATGGATGTAATTTTCAGGGAAATATCAACACAAGATATTGTATACATAAAATAATGGATTATCTTGAAATTAAACCTGAACTTAGGATAAAATATAGAGTTTCTAAAAAAGCCAATAATAAATTAAATAACCTGTTTTTCAAATATATAAATGAATGATTTTTTACCTATTTGGGAAAATAAGATAAAATTTAACAACCATAAAAATCTACCAAATTCATTAAGATGTCTCATAGTTGGTTCAAGTGGATGTGGAAAAACCTGCTTACTTTTAAAGATGCTCCTCACTCCCAACTTTTTAGATTATGATAATTTAATAATTTTCACAAAGTCGAGTTTTCAACCAGAGTATCAACTACTCTCACAAGGTTTTAATGCTGGTCTTCAAAAAGAAGATATAATCGGTTTATTTAAACGTCAAAAAAACCTAAATGATTATAACATTGAAGATATAATTCAACTATTTTGTGATACACAGAGATGTAAAAAGAAATCAAATCCTATAACTTGTATTCTTAGTGATAATACGGATGATATACCGTCTCCCCAAGATTTAGATAAATCAAAAAAGAACCTCGTTATCTTTGATTATTGTGTTAATGAGAGAACCCAAACGGTAATGGACAGCTACTACACAAGAGGGAGACATTCTTCTTGTAATTGTATTTATCTTAGTCAATCGTACTTTCAACTTCCTCGTCGTTCCATCAGAAACAATGCTAATACTTTTATTTTATTCAAGTTAAATTCAATAGATATCAATAATTTTTGAAGAGATAATTGTTCTCTATTATGTAGTAAAAAGAAATTTGAGGATTACATGAAGCACACGACTGAAAAATATAAATATATTGTTGTGAAACAAGATGAGATATTAAGGGATATATTTTTTGTTTTATAAACAATTACATATATAAATGACAACTATTATTATAAATCTTGTGGGTAAATCTGCTTCTGGAAAAAACTTTCATAAATCAAGGTTCTTGTGTAGTACAAATGAGAATATTGTAAATTTACTTAAAAAACACCCCGTGATACGCATTGTATCAACAACAACTAGAGCAATAAGACCTGGAGAAGTAAAAGGTGAAGATTATCACTATATTTCAGTGGAGGAACATATGCGATTGAGGAATGAAGGCCAAATGTTTGAGGAGGTTTCTCTTGGTACAACAAAATATTCACATTGTAAGAGTGAGTTTAGGAAACTAAAATCTGGTGGTGTTGGGATATTAGAAACGAATCCAGAAGGAACGAGACAAATTATTAAACATCTGAGTGGAGTGAAGATTTTATCATTCGGTTTTGATGTTGATGAAGAAACTCAACGCAAACGTATGAAAAGCAGAGATGCAATTATTAGTGAAGAAGAAATTACAACTCGCATTAATGTCAATAAAGAATTTGATGAAATATTTAAAGAAAAGGATTGATTTGAACACATCTACTTGAATGATGAAGAAAAGGAAAATTTCCCTGTTGATCTTTACAATTCATTAAATGATATTTTACAATAAATAAATGGATGCAAAAGAAAGAGCAAGAAGATTTAAGGAACATCAAGAGTTGGTTTCAAAAGTTGTAAAACAACAGGAAGACATAAAGAAGAAACGCAGACAGAAACTAACGGGCGAAGAAGCATTTGAAAGAAAACAAGAGAAATTTTTTAAACCACTTTTAAAAACTTCCCAAGAAAAAAATGAAAGATATTTCCACAGTTCCCACAGTAGAATATACTCCTAAAAAACTTCAAATGTTAAAAGATTTTGATCAAATGACGGAGGAAGAATTAGAGCATTTAGGAGAATTAGAATATGATGATGAAGGTTTATTTCAACAACTGGAAGAGATTAATCGACCCCCTGATTATATTGTGAATGCTCATCAAAACAATGAATATTCAGCGGATTCAAAAACCAAAGCAGGACTCATTCCAACAGAACAACCAGCAATATTTCATCTTGTTCAAGAAAAGGTATTGATATTTAATGATGAATTAAGGTTCTTGGGTTCTGCTCAACCCCCTGTTAAACTAACTCCGAGATTAATGTTTCTTCTCACAAAAGATGGAAGACAAGGTTCAACTGTGAGGGATGAATCAAAGTATATTGATAAACCATTGGATATGGAAAATAATGATGATAGAGTATATATTGATCTGCTGAACACTCCAAATTATAAGGTTATTCTTTCTGGTAAAAGTAGGAAGAATGAGAAGGAGAAACACATTATTCAGGCTTTAAGTATCCTTGGTTCAGGTGTTAGTTTTCTTCCAAATGACCCATCGCAATTAGTTAATAGACTGTTATTGTTGTTAGGCAGTAAGAAGGCTGGAAATAACAATTATTTTAATGAAGCATCAGCCATTTTAGACCAGTTGATGAACATGAAAATAATTAATAAATATCGATATAAAGACATTTTATCTCATATTAAATAAGATGAGAAGCACAATCCTTAGTTTCAATTTCACAACAAGCGACCACACATCTTCATTCCCATACTCACTACAACTTGACACAACAAAAGAATATGAGGCATCTTTATTGTCCATGGAAACTTATAATACCTTATTTAATATAACCGAGAAAAATGACAAGTTTAGTTATAATCCGGGAAGTGGATACAAAACGATAACAGTCTCACCCGGAGCATATGAGATTTCTCAAATATCTTCCGAAATTGCTCGTCTTATGAAAGAACAGGGTGATGAACCAAAAAATATTGTTATAAACATTCAAAAACATACTTCAAAATCAACGATTAAAGTTAAAAATAACTACAAGGTTGATTTCACAATTGATAATTCATTTAGAGAGTTATTGGGTTTCTCCTCAAAAAAGATTGAAACTAATGGGACATTTTACAGTGATAATGTCATTCAAATATCCTCAGGAATAAATTCGGTGTTAATTCACTGTGATTTGATTGATGGTGCTTATAATGATGGAAAAAAAACAAATACAATATTTTCATTCAGCGCATACTCAACCCCAATTGGTTATAAATTCAATATGGAACCCAAAAATTTGGTTTATCTACCTGTGTCAGGAAAAACCATACACAGAGTAAATTTTAGGATAACCGACCAAGATAATCGTGTGATTTCTTTAACTGGAGAAGTTATATCCATCAGAATTCACCTACGTGAAGTTTTCCAATAAATAAATACGATGGTTATTGTGAGGAAACACGAGTTGGGAAAATATAAAATAATTACAGGGGATGGGATGTTCCTTTCCCCATACTACAAGGGTGAAGGTATGTATCTTGGTAGAGGATACTATAAACCTAAGAGACAAAGGGGTGTTGGACATCAATTTAGAGGAGATGGGATAATTGATACTCTCATGGGTATTGGTTCAACTATTCTTAAACATAAAGATCTAATTGGTTCAACTGCTTCTGCTGTGGGAAATGTAGCAGGTGCTGGAAAGAGTATAAAAGATGCTCAGAAGGAATCTCATAAATTACAAGCAATAAAAGAAATTAAGAAAGGCAAAACTCAGTTGTCCCCCCAAGAACGACAGAAAATAATTCAAATACTTGGATCAGGGTTTCAAAAGTTTTAACATCTTTTTTCCTAAATAAATACAAGTATGGAAGCAATTGATAGTATCTATGATTTGGATGATACTATTATTATCTCAAACTCCACTAAAAAAGAAGATAACTTCAAGGTAAATGCAATAACTGGAACAGACTGGAATACGAATGGTACAAAAAGTTTTGAAATAAATAATCAACAAACCTATTTGAATCTCTCCGAAAGTTTCTTGTTGTGTAAATTTAAATTCACTAAAGCTGGGAATAACACAAACGCTACACTTGTAAATGATTTCTTCTGGAAAATGTTTGATAGTGTGCGTTTGTATATTGGAACACAAGAAGTTGAAGCGGTTGATTATGTCTCTGCTGTATCTGAAATGATAAAATTTACACTCTATACATTCAGTGATAGAATGGGAAAGGGGTCTGTCGAAGGTTTTATTCCTGATATGTCAACGGGAACAAACACAGACCCTGGATATACTCAAAGGAAAGGAATGTATAATGATGATACAAAAGCAGAAAATAGTTTTACTGTGGCAGTTCCTCTTAAAGATATATTTGGATTTTGTGATCATGATAAAGTTCTGCATGGTCTTAAAATTAGATTTCAACTACAAAGGAATGATAATGAAAATCGATTGCTTTTTGGTGTTGCTAGTGCTTTTGGTGATCAGAATGAATTTCTAATTGAGGAAATGAGTTGGTATATCAGTGAATATACTCCTAATCTTAAAACAGAAGAGATGTTGAATCGAAGACTTAACTCAAAGAAACCACTCAGTGTATCATACCTCAAAAGAAGATGTCAACACGTTAAACTCAACCAAACCACTTACACGTGGAATTTGGGTGTTCTGGAAGGAAAGCCACGATATCTGTGGATCATTTTTAAAAAGCCAGATGGTGATACTGCGACTGATAAGAATAATGCATTGAGTGATAATGCTAAGGTGAAACAACTTCGCGTTTCTCTAGATGGAACATTTTATCCACGAGATAGATTGGAAATTAATTGGGAAAAAAATGATTTTGCTGAAGCATACAAGTCTTACCAAAAGGTGTGTGAAAGTAATGGAAATAAAGAACCTATTTTGGATATGACAGCATTTAAAAGTTTGTATACAATCTATGCGTTTGACCTGAGCGCGCAAAAGGAAACTATAAAGTCTAATCGAGTGGATACTTCCCTATACATTGAAAGAGGAGAGAGTGAAGAAGTTGATACATATTGTTTGCTTTTGGAAGAAACAGAATTGCAGATTAATACACATAATGGTGTGATGATTAGTCTCACATAATTTTTTGTTAAATAAATGAGTGGCAAAGTACCAACTGGGGTATATGTTAATCAAATCAATCTTCATAAACTATCATCTTGTGTTCAAAATCAAAAGCCTTGTACGATTAACGTTAATACAATTCAGAGAAAAGGAGCAGTAAGAATTGATGTTTTGCTCACAAGAGAACAGGTTAAAATCTTGAATGACACTGGCTCACTTAAAATTAAATTGACAAAACCAATGTTGAAAAAATATTTAATAAGAGAGACGAGTGGAGGATTTCTCCCATTTCTACTTCCTTTATTTGCTGGTTTAAGTGCGGTTGGAGCATTGACGGGTGGTATTTCAACAGCGGTGAAAACTGCCAACGAAAGGAAGGCTCAACTCCAGGCTCAAAATCAATTGGAAAGACATAACAAAGAGTTGGAGAAACAAATTAGTGGAAGTGGTGTAATTGTAAATTTTGCTGAAAAACTTGAAGGTCTGCCTGATAAAGCGAGATTGTTAGTTGGAGATATGCTTTCTTCTATAGCACAAGCAGGTGTAAAATTAACGAAAAGAGGTAATGGATTATATCTTTCTAATAAATAAATGAGCATTGATGAGTGGTTGAAAGAATTTGGAAAGAATACAACATCAAATTTACATCTTGTTAAATATTGTAAGAAATTAAAAATTCATAATGTGGTTATTTGTATGAGAGATGAATTAACAAATGTGCTGAAACATACAAAGAATATTATTATGAACTTAGAAGATAATAATGGGAACGGTTCTCATTGGGTTTGTATTTTTAATAGTCAAGACAAATATTATTTTGATAGTGATGTGGATTTTTTAAACCCACCTTGTTGTGATCGTTGTCCTCCTGAAGGATTCTAACTGGCCGATTGTGGAATCCTATTTGACTTCAGACAGAGTTTAACGTTTGTCCGATTTGATTATAAAACCCTACAAAAACCCTATCGACACTGATAAAACTGATGTCCACACAAGTCCTTCCTTGTGAAACAATTTATTTCCTAATTATACACCATACACTTCTCACCCTTGTACAATGAACTTAAGAATCCCCATTTGATTGCAATATTATTTGGTTCTATTTCATTTATTCTTATTTTAGTTAACAGTTAGACCAACCCAATTCAATTCACTTCTACATTACATCAGAGAGTTTTATTCTAACTTGGTACTTGGTCAGTTCCAAGAAGTACGAGCCACTGAGAAACTATACTTCCTCACGTGCTCGTAATAAGAAAATGTGTCTTTCAAAACATTTTATACTTCCATGAGAGAGAGGTTGGGGGATATTCACCCAGACTGTAGACGTGTCCTTTAGACAAAAAGCCACTTTGTACATTTTTCTAAGCAAAGGTTCATTTATCAGCTCAGTCACTCTGCTCCAGAACAACACATTTCTTATCATTTAGGGCAAAAGTCTTTTGGCCAGAAATGACAGCCAATTCAATTTGCAGCATAAAAGTTACATTTCTGAAACTCCATTTGTTACAATTTAAAATACATTAATATAATTTTTTCCCCCACACTCCCCCGTTTTTTTTTTTTTAAGGAAAATTTGAATAATTTTTCTTACACATGATTACCATGTCCCATTTCTGAAGGAGAAAAGATTTCCATTATTCAAGTTCAATCAA
The DNA here is from genome assembly GCF_056783735.1 of Eptatretus burgeri. NCBI lineage: Eukaryota > Metazoa > Chordata > Myxini > Myxiniformes > Myxinidae > Eptatretus > Eptatretus burgeri. The sequence continues at coordinate 82,630,308 of NC_140961.1, read as the reverse complement.
CAATGGCAGCGAGTGCTCATATCAGAAAATGAGTGTGTTTCCATTTAATTTATGGCCTGTTCATCAGCATGTGTTACACATTGGAAACATGCTAGCCGAAGTCAGAAGATAAACAGGTCAGGGTGTGGATAGAGTGGCACCCAACGGGAAACACAATCGAAGCACTCCTTGAGCTGAGGAGAAGGTAGATGTGGGCAAGTACAAGTTTGGGCCGGACACTGGGTTGAAGGAGCGCAGTGTGGAATTCCAGGCCTGTCGTACATTGAAGCGACCACAGCAAGTTCACGATGTATTTGCAGAGCGGCAATCGAGAGTGTGGCTGAGAACATTCCTCCACGCAGGCACCACACAACGCCGATGTTAAGACTTTGCTCAACCTTCTCCTCAGTGGGTTTTTCTTTCTTTTCCCACATTGCTCCATCTTATCTCCTCGGGAAGGGGCATGATCATGTGTTGAATGCTCAATCACCCAAATCTGGGTTCTCCCGTCGTCCAATCTTTGTGTGGAATTTCTTTCCAAACTTTATTTAGATGAAATCGTACATTGCTTCAAAGACTGCTTTCAACACTCCGAAACAAACAAAGCATCAATAAAACACCAATCAATAAACGTCATGGGCATATGTAGTTCTACAAGACTAACAAAGATTCTTATGGAAGCATTTAACTTGCATTATATGTCATATCAATATTTTAATCCCTTTCTTGTTATTTCCCAAAACAACATGCTAAAATATACAGAAATCCCAGTTGTACGTATACTCAAAACATCCATCTCATTTGCTATTTCCATCTACATTTTAAATCTCTGACATTTCTCCATCTGTCCACTTCTCTCTCACCAAAACAGCAAACATGCTGCCATTTTTCCAACTCACATACACAAACCATCTGTCACTTCCTCCGACCTTCTCAATTACGAATCCATTTTCTTTTATCAAAACAAATAAATCATTTTAAACAGTTTTACAAAAATTGTCAAATCACTTGTCAAATATCATTTAAATTGCAGCTCAAACACTCTGTCTACACATGCAGCTTCACCCTCCACAATCTTTATCCCAGTCTTAGAAAAGCATCTTAAACTTCAGACTAATAAACATCCAAACTCTCTTAAACAACTTTTGGTCAAAACAATAAAATATTTCCTTTTAAAATCCATAAATGAAAAAATTAAATCTTCAGCATCTATCCAATTAAATCATGAATTTACCTTGACTGAATCGATCAAAGGGTTACACTGGGTTGTTTGCCATTGCCTTCCCAGCACAAGTTCAGGTAACCTCAACATTCGCAGACGAATAAAACAATATTTCAACGTCCATCCGAGGGAATCATCTATTATCTGTGAATCGCCCCACGTGCTAAACATCATAAAATCATTAAAATCATTCCAAATCACGTTTCTACATTTAAATCACATGCAGTATATCCACATTCACAATTGTTATTTCACAATTTATTCAAAATCCCGATGGTTGTAAAATAAAACTTCAACACTTTTTCCTAAATGGACTTCACTTTAAACAGATTCAGTCCAGAGGGTGCGCCACAAACACCAAGGAACGAGGAACAGGAAGTTCTCTCCACATCCAGTGGGAAGAAAAAGGAAAAAAAACTCTGACAGGCAAAACCCACAGTTTAGCATTACTCTGTCATGGCTTCAACACATACACTAGACAGCATTGCATCTAATAGACTCGCGTGTGATCACGTGACAAATACCAATCACATTTCTATCTCATCCTCTTGAATCTGCATATGAATCGAATTTCACACCTAAAGCAAAGGCTCGAACAAAGACTCAGTGTAAAGATATGCCACCCCCCACAGATCGAGTGGAGGGGGTCTCACACAGTGTAGTTTGCGACCTTCGCGTGGAAATGCAACGCAAAGAATGTATAACATGCCATTTCAAACAGACCCACAGCTCAACTCAGCACGAGTTAAAATATCGTCAAAATCCCAACAGAACACGTTTCATTGCAGTGAATATTGGAATCGCACAAGTTTCATTTTTTTTTTTTACTCTCAGGAACAAATCACCCACCATGCTCCCAGCTGGTTAATCATCTCTTGCACTCTACAAAACGTTTCGTGCAAATCATTGCATTTACAAATCTGTAAAACCTCCACACAATATAATATAACAATCTCACTGCCAACAAACTTCCAGTGAGTTCAATGAACAAAAAGTAACTCTTAAAACTCTTACAAACAGGTAACGTACAATGTTTATCTATTTTAACCCTATCTCGGCGTCTCAGCCGTGTCCTCGGCGTCTCTCTCACAGCCGGTCCGTATCAATGCAAACATGTGGCATGTCGCTTCATCATGCCTATTTAATTATGCATCTGACTCCTTAACGAGCCTCTTCTTGTCATCTGACTCCTCTTCTTCTCCAGCACTTTTCTAAAACAACTACAGTACTTATCGTTTACTTTAAAACGGACTCTCTCTGCCGGATCCTCTTCTTTCTCTCAATAAAATTATCTGACAATGAACTTTTCTTTGTTCGAAATGCGTTACCTGCTGAGAGCGCTCTCCCTTACCTTCGCTCAAGCACTTGTCGTTCCTCCAGGCACTGCCTCCGGCAGATTAAGCACCTCCGGTCACGAGCACCGCACCAACGTCGGTTCGAATCCGAGTCACGGCACCAACTGATGTGGATTTTTTAAACCCACCTTGTTGTGATCGTTGTCCTCCTGAAGGATTCTAACTGGCCGATTGTGGAATCCTATTTGACTTCAGACAGAGTTTAACGTTTGTCCGATTTGATTATAAAACCCTACAAAAACCCTATCGACACTGATAAAACTGATGTCCACACAAGTCCTTCCTTGTGAAACAATTTATTTCCTAATTATACACCATACACTTCTCACCCTTGTACAATGAACTTAAGAATCCCCATTTGATTGCAATATTATTTGGTTCTATTTCATTTATTCTTATTTTAGTTAACAGTTAGACCAACCCGATTCAATTCACTTCTACATTACATCAGAGAGTTTTATTCTAACTTGGTACTTGGTCAGTTCCAAGGAGTACGAGCCACTGAGAAACTATACTTCCTCACGTGCTCGTACTAAGAAAATGTGTCTTTCAAAACATTTTATACTTCCATGAGAGAGAGGTTGGGGGATATTCACCCAGACTGTAGACGTGTCCTTTAGACAAAAAGCCACTTTGTACATTTTTCTAAGCAAAGGTTCATTTATCAGCTCGGTCACTCTGCTCCAGAACAACACATTTCTTATCATTTAGGGCAAAAGTCTTTTGGCCAGAAATGACAGCCAATTCAATTTGCAGCATAAAAGTTACATTTCTGAAACTCCATTTGTTACAATTTAAAATACATTAATATAAATTTTTCCCCCACAATAGTTTTGGTCTTCCACCACCTGTTGAAGTCATAAAATTCTTACAGAATGGTGTTTATCAAACATTTCAAGTCCAAGAATTAAATTCCAAGTGTTGTGGTCAATTATGTCTATATGTGTTATTTCAACTCAACAAAAATAAAAAATTTTATGATATTATTTTTAATCTAATATAAATGACTTATGTTGGTAAAGATGGTTCTATCTTTGGTGTATCTCAAGAACTGGATATTGATTTATCAAATTATTACACAAAGGCACAGGCTGAACGACATAAATATAATATAACCAAAAATATTAACATGAAAAATGCTTATAAATTAAAAAAAAATATCCAAGCCCGACTGACGCGAATGACTTGGTGAGATTAAGCGATTTATCACAATATATATACTTAAATAAAACAGCCGTGTATTCTAAAGATACAGAAGTGTTGATATTATCTCTAGGTCATACAGAATTCACAGTTCGAATTAAAATAAATTTTTATAAAGAAGGGCGTATCGTTTGTATGGGAATAGAACAATGGGGGTATGATATGAATGATTTAGGGTATAATTGGTCATTTAAAATTAACCTCGAAGACCTGAAACAATTAAATCAGTCTCGTAAGGAAGAATATTATCCACTTGGTATCGAGAATGAGTTTTGTGGGGCTACGATTAGTAAACAACAAATAAAAGAATTTAATAAGGGTAAATATAATAATGGTTTTGCCCTTGTTTATCTCATGAAAACAGAAAAAACAGGATTATATATAATAAGTAAGGAAATACAAAATGATTTAACTATGGGAAGATGGGGAGGTGTTTCGTGCCATAATATTATTCTAACATATATTTCTAATACATAAATGACAGCAAGAAGGCTTCAAGAAAATTATCATTTCTGTGTTCAAGCATACCTTCAAGAAAAGGGTATTCGGTATTTTAATAAATATGTTCTACAACATAAGAATGAGGTATTTTCAATAAAAGATTGGCATTATGCTGATGTTGATAAACCGACAACTTTAGATTCAATTAGAATGTTAAATAATGAAAAAATTATAAGGTTAAGAAAAGGTAAGGCTCTTTTAGAAATTCAAAAGAAATTTTATTGGTTTCCTGTTGTAAAAAAAATTATTTTGGATACAGGAATAACAAGAAATCCTCATTAATATATGTATAATATTCTATGGGGTGTAAGCGATTCAAGAATAGTAAGGGATGAGGAAGGAGTTGAAGAAGAGAGGGAAGAGGAGGAAAAGGAGAAGGAGGAGAGGGAGAAGGAGGAAAAGGAGAAGAGAGAGGAGGAGAGGGAGAAGAGAGGGAAGAGGAGGAAAAGGAGAAGGAGGAGAGGGAGAAGAAAGAAAAGGAGGAGAGGGAGAAGAGAGAGAAGGAGGAGAGGGAGAAGAGAGAGGAGGAGAGGGAGAAGAGAGAGAAGGAGGAGAGGGAGGAAAGAGAGAAGAGAGAGAGGGAGGAAAGAGAGAAGAGAGAGAGGGAGGAGAGGGAGGAAAGAGCGAGACAAAATAAATATCAAAATCTGGAAACCAGTGAGATTAAAAAAAGATTAGGGGTATTTCAGAAAATAACTCAACCCACCGAGGAGGAAAACAAAGAATTGACAAGTCTATTTGCAATACTTTCGACAAGACTATTGACATCGCCAAGCTATTCATTTTAATTCAAGTTTTTTCTTAAATAAATGGAGGAGAGAGTGAAGGCATTTCTAAGGATTCTTTATGTTTTAAAAATTAAGATTCAAATGTGCATGTTGGAAACTAAAAAGGTTTTTGCACTCTGCAGGAATTTTTCTCATAAATAAATGAGTTATTGTATCAAATGTAAAAAGAAAACTAATACTAAAAATATCTCATATATTAAAAGTAAAAATAACAGGGTTATCCAAAAAGGTATATGTTCGGTGTGTGGTTCAAAAAAAAATCAATTTATCTCCAAACACAAACGAGGAGATATACAAAAGTTTTTATCAGGAAGTAAATTTACAACTACTGGAATACCAGGGGAATTACATCTTCCAGGGTATTCTTTCTGTGGTA
>NC_140961.1:82598384-82623384 GCF_056783735.1 Eptatretus burgeri | reverse complement strand
GTGGAAGTCAAGCCTGATGTTGCCTCATATATTTGTCGACATGTGTGTGTCTAATTTGTATTTCACCTCTTCCACAATCCATCAGCCATGTAAACAAAATTAAGAAAGGTAATTCTACTTCAGGAAACAAATTGGGACTAATTGAGGGTTCTACAGGCTTGAAAAGGCTTCCAAGTCCAGTCACGTGAGACCACATATCATACAGTAATGGATCACAAGGCCACAAACATTTTGTGGTGGGATAGAAGCAGTCCACATGCTTCAGCTTCCTGTTCAGCAATACTAGTTCTCCTCATGGTCTTATATGCCAGCACCTTCAGGAACACAATTTTGCTGTGCTATCTAATCAAGGAATGACATACTCTGGAGGCCAATGCAGATTGCTGTTAATAATCTGTTGAAATGATCTTGTGTGCTGGAGTTTAGACACAGCTTTGTAGTATTTTAAATGCAAACATTTTGCAGCTCAATAAATTATGTGATTTTAATGACAAAGGAAACTGGCTTGATTTAATTGCCATGATACAAATACAGTGAGCATCTTTCAAAGCTTATGAGGTCATAAGCAATCATTGAATATCTATTTCAATTATTTGTGTTGTTCAACTCACCAAGTTTCTCAATATTTTGTACATCATGTGCTTGGGACATGGTTTCCTGGAATGCCACACAGCCCCCATTCAGCTCTAACTCTTTAAGGAAGTGCACTGTACCACTCTGCCCATATTCACTATCAGCTGCAACTGCACCCACGTACAACCATCCAAAATGACGAACGAGATGCGCAAGGGCACGCACTTGGTATGCATCACTTGGCATTGTTCTCAGGAAAGCAGGGAACTCGTGTTTGTTGCTCAAACATTGACAGGAGGAAAAGTCACTGATCTGCATTGTGGTAGAGGTTAGATAAAATATCAGTTTTCTCCCAAAATATGGAAGGGACGGTTCTTTATAACAATGCAAGTGGGTTGAATGTCAGCATATTTTCTGGACCATGACTTGAAAAACTCATTACCATTATTATTATCAAAAACTTTTTTCACTCTTGTACTCCATACATCAGAAAGGCAAAACAATGAAGAGAATCGCAACTTAAATATTTAATAAATCATTAAGTCAAACTGTTGGCATCAATATAAGTGAAAGTTATTGCGGCTCCTGTTGCCATTATTGGTGAAACACATTATTGGCAGTGAAATTATAAATTACGAGGGTTCTTGGCTCCATTATGTATTCGACAAGACACCAGTGTATGCCTTTGGCCTTAGGGAGTCCTCTCTATACTAGACTGAGCCTGCTGATGTCCAAATATATGTGACTTGTTACTTGTACGTCAGTCACTTTTGGATACTTGTGATGCCACTTTGTTTGTACTGATACTTTTCAGAACAGATCTTTGTTACCCATATTTAAGCTTAGCCTAACTAAAAAATTGGCAGAACATTATATCCATCGATTATTTCCAATACATTGCAAAAAATTGTTTTTTTTCTTGCATTTTTGTTTTGCTTTCTGTGGCTCTTTGTTAGCCTGTTTGCCTATGCAGCAGGAGATGGGGGTTTTGAAGGTGCATGTGCATCCGGGACATATTTTTACTATTTGAGCTTTGTCATCAAATTTTCAACAAATCTTGATTAAAAGTATATGGATAAGATGAATGGATAATTGGGTCAAAATGCCCAAGGCAAAAGTCACAGTAAGTATAAATGGGCCTTATGAGCATGTCTACTGAGCATCAGCATGAGATGGCCAGGTTTTGTAATCTCTTTCATGTTTCTTTGTTTATTTACGAATGAGCTTCAGTGTGTGTTGAGGACATAACCATAATTTTTTCACCATTACAGCTTTTGTCATCAAATTTTCAACAAACCTTTTCATCAGAATATGGAAAACAGTAATTTTTACAATGTACAATTTTTTTTTTTAAGCAGCTGTGTTTCTTAAGTTCAGTATAATTACAAAGCGGACATTGACGGGCTTTGCATTTTGAGATGTTTTTGAGGTCTCTTGATTTATGACTGTAATATTTTGAGCACTACTCTGTATTTCCAAAAGTGTATTAAATTGAACAAAAATATTCTTGAACTTGGGGAGTAACTGCTGAAATCTATCGATGGGGGGTTCTTCCTGGCATTTTTGTCCTTTGTTCCTTTCATACTTCTATGATTTCACAGTTCTCTTTATTCATTATAATGATTGCTTTTTCTTCTCTTCAATCTCTTTAATCTCTTCTACTCTCTATTTCTCTCTTTCTTTATCTATCTGTCTAGGAAGAAGTGAATTTGTGCAGAAAATTTTCTGTAAGGCTCACATGTCTGCACCTGGATGGGTTTGAGGGTTGAGGAGTAGTGGCTGAAACATGAATCCTATCCAGGTTCCTCCTGATGACTCCATCTTTGCTGTTGACTTATTCAGGTTCCTTCTTGGTCTTCCATTTGCTTATGTCTGTGCTATATCCTGATGCTGTGTGGACTGTGTTTCCCCGCTGATGGACCTGGTGTCGCTTGTACATGTTGCTGCATTTGAGCCTGGGGAGTAACTGCTGAAATCTATGTATTTGGGTTCTTCCTGACATCTCTGTTATTTGTTCCTTTCATACTTCTTTCTATTTTTTTCACAATTCTCTTTATTCATTACAAGTCTTGCTTATTCTTCTCTTTCATCTCTTTCATATCTTTCACTCTCTATTCTCTGTTTCTTTAACTGTCTGTCTAGGGTAGGGGTTCCCAACCTGTGGTACGCATACCACAGGTGGTACATGTGGACTTTCTCGGTGGTACGCGGCGTGGTACGTGGCAGCGTGGTTTTTTTTTGTTTTTTTTTAAACACAGTTTTTATTTTACTTCTCTATCATGCAGCTTGTGCACAATAATTAAATTTATATCGAAAGCGGCTGTACACTGACAGCTGTTTGTTATCGGCCATTGTGCACAAGTCTTATTATTCGGTCTGTCTCTACATGCCACACTGTCATCATTGCTTATTGCCCGGCTTATTGTTACCGTTATCGTTCACCAACATCATGTCAATGTGAAAATATTCGGAGAGTTATCTCAAGTTTGGCTTCACTTCCATCCAAAAAGGTGAATTAGAAGCTCCACAGTGTGTGATTTGTGGAAAAGTTCTCGGCAATCAATCTATGAAGCCAAGTCTATTGAAGCGCCATTTTGATTCTGTTCATTTTGAACACAGCGACAAGGACCATGATTTTTATTGTCGGAAGGAAAATGCCATAAAAAGAGCACGCTCCGACGGCAGCGGCAGTTTTCAACAGCAGTCCATGGCAGCCATAAAGGCATCCTACTTAGTTGCACTGCGAATTGCAGAACAGAAAAAAACCTCACACCATCGGTGAAAGCCTCATCCTTCCCGCCACAAAGGATATCGTACGTCTCATGCTGGGAGAACAAAGCGCCAAAAAGCTCATTTCTCTTTCGTTGTCAAACAACACAGTTCAGAGACGCATTGAAGAAATGTCAACCAATATTCGTGACCAGGTGGTGGCAGAAATCAAGGCATCTCCATGCGGATTTCTATGCAATTGGATGAGTCAACTGACGTGGCAAATTGTGCCCAACTGTTAGCGTTCGTTCGGTACGTGCATAAAGCCAAGTTCAAGGATGAAATACTATTTTGCCGCCCGCTTAAAACCACGATGAAAGCAAAGGACATTTTCGAAGAGGAGTCTTCCCTCTTCGATCAAGTTGGGCTGTCATGGGTTGATCTGAAAGGCTGTACTACAGATGGTGCTCCAGCTATGTTGGGGTGCAGATCAGGTTTCCAAAACCTTGTGAAGGCAGTTGCTCCTGAAGTGCGCGGCCTACACTGTACAATCCACCGCCACGCACTCGCAGCCAAGGCGCTCCCCAAGCCATTGACTGACGTTCTCTCAACCATGATCAAAATTGTGAACCATGTGAAATCGCAGGCTCTAAATTCGCAAATTTTCAAGAAACTTTGCGAGGATTTCGACTCCGACCATAAATTTCTCTTATTCCACACTGAGGTGAGATGGTTATCCCGTGGAAATATGGCGGAGCGCGTGTTTCAACTGTGAGCTGAGCTTCGTGAATTCTTCGAAAACGATGGGAAACCAAAGACTGTAGATTTCGTCGCTGCTTTGAACGACCCCGACTGGGCATTGCACCTGGCTTGTTTGGTCGACATTTTCTCTCAGTTAAAAGCCCTGAACAAGTCTCTTCAGCGGACTGGCACGACTATCATTGACTTCATCGACAAGGTCAAGGGATTTCAGGAAAAACTCCATCTGTGGAAGACGAATGTCGAAGCGGGAGTGGAGGTCATGTTTTCTTGCACAGCTGATATTCTTCAGAAGCGTGAAAAGAATCCCCCAAGGGAGTTCAGACAACTGGTAAAAGATCACCTCACTTACTTGGATGAGGAATTAAATTCCTAGTTTCCGGATCTCAAGGAACTGGACCTGAAAATGATTCGCAACCCATTTCGCATGAATGCATTGGATTTGCCACCTGGAACAGGACTGCAGGAAAGCTTGATTGATCTCCAGAACGACTCCACAGCCCAAGATCAGTTTGACGAGATGAATCTTGCGGACTTCTGGTGTGGAATGTTGGGGTCTTACCCTAAGCTAGCTGCCCTGGCTGTTCATTCGCTCATAGTATTCTCATCTACATGGCTGTGTGAAGCTGGGTTCTCGTCAGTCGTTATTCTAAAAACAAAACAAAGATCCCGAATGGATGTTGAACATGATGTTCGGTGCGCTTTATCCAAAACAAAGCCTGACATCGACCTGCTTGTGAGCAAGAAGCAGGCTCAACCATCCCATTGACGGGACATTTTACACAATCAAATAGGTACTTACTGTATCAATCTTTTGTTCAGATCAGATTGCTCAATGTCATAGTTGTGAATTGTTAGTATTGTTTAACTCCCCATTGTCGTATCTGTATCGCAAATAAACACTATTTTAGGTGAATTTTGGTACAGTGGTACTCGTTGGGACCACGAACATGTGAAATGGTACCCCAGTAAAAAAAGGTTGGGAACCACTGGTCTTGGGAGAAGTGAATAATTGCAGAAAGTTTTCTGTAAGGCTCATTTGGCTACGCCTGGATGGGTTTCAGGGTTATGAAGTCGCGGCTGAAACCCAAATCCTATCCAGGTTCCCCATAATGACTCCGTCTTTGCTCTTCGCTTCTTCGGGTTTCTTCTTGGTTTTCCGTTTGATTAATCATCAACACAGCATATAGTTTCAGGTAGGTACAGTGGCCTGCAAAAGTATTCACCCCCTTCCAAAGTTTTCAAATTTTGATGCCATCTGAGCTTATTTCATAATGTATTCAAAACAAACTTAATATATACAGTCTTCACAAATTACTCCAAAGTGATAAAGCTAAAAAACGCAGATAAAATGTGAACCAGTTGGATTAACAGAGAAAATCAGATGATTCTCAGTTGCATAAGTATTCAAACCCTTTGTCAAATGTAACCTAAATCACTTCAGGGGCAAATTATTTGTTTGAAAGGTGACAAAATAAGTGTAATAGGTTTCAACTGGATGTCGTCAGTGGTTTAACTTAAAAATTAAGCTCCACCACTTATCAAAAAAGTTTTAAGGTACAACTCACATGGTCAACCAACAAAGCAAACATGAAGACCAAAGAGCTTTCCAAAAGTCAGACATAAAGTGGTGGAGAAGCACCATTCAGGAGAGGGTTATAAGAAGATTTCAAAGTCACTCATTATCCCTTTAAGGGTGGTGAAATCTGTTAATTGAGGATAAGGAAAAGTTACTGGGAATTAAATCAAGATAATAAAATAAAAATGGCAGTTGCTCTGGAACTATTTGTGAATGAAACTGTAAATTGTTTAGCAGATGTGAATGTTAAAATGGTAACTGTGCAAAATCGATTTGGATTCGGTTCTTCAATAAATAGATTACTTTCATATTTTGGGATAAATGATGGAATATTTTTGTGAAAAGAATTATTGATCGCAAATTGGAACCCTGATAAAGACTGTTTGCTTTTACATGGAAATAGCAAATGAGAGGAATGTTTTGAGTACTCATACAACTGAGATTTCTGTATATTTTAGTTGTCATTTAGGGAAATAATAAGGAAAGAGATAAAATATTGATAATGTAAGTTGAATGCTTTGGAAGAACCTTTGTCAGTCTTGTAGAAATACATGAGCCCATGATGTTTACCCCTTGATGTTTACTCAATGTTAACTTTGGTTTTGTGTGTTTCGGAGTGTTGAATGGAGTTAACTATGAAATGTACGATTTCGTCTCAATGAAGTTTGGAAAGAACTTCCATACAAAGATTGGACGATGGGAGAACCCAGATTTTGGTGATTGAGCATTCAACACGTGATCATGCCCCTTCCTGAGGAGATAAGATGAAGGAAATGTGAAAACAAAGAAAAAAATCCACTGAGGAGAAGGATGAGCAAAGTCTTAACATCGGCGTTGTGTGGTGCCTGCGTGGAGGAATGTTCTCAGCCACACTCTCGATTGCCGCTCTGCAAATACATCGTGAACTTGTGGTGCTTCAATGTACGACAGGCCTGGAGTTCCACACTGCGAGTCATTTACAACATGTGTTCAATGGTGCGAGTGGGGGCTCGTGCTGCAAAGCGACTGCATCTAACGTGCACAGCTCGCTTGGTGAATTCAGACCTGATTGCATGGACTGCTGCTGTGAGGCCCCAGGCTCTGTTGGGCTGGATCTCTGTTCACCTCTCGAGTCCTTTTCATCTCCTTCAACCCAGTGTCCGGCCCAAGCTTGTACTTGACCACATCTACCTTCTCCTCAGCTCAAGGAGTGCTTCGATTGTGTTTCCCGTTGGGTGCTGCTCAATCCAGACCCTGACCTGTTTATCTTCTGACTTCAGGTACCATGTTTTCAATGTGTGAAACATGCTGATGAACAGGCCATAAATTAAATGGAAATTCACTCATTTTCTGATATGAGCAGTCACTGCCATTGTTGTTTGAACTTGAGTCATGGAAATCTTTTCTCCTTCAGGAACGGGACATGGTAATCATGTGTAAGAAAAAAATTATTCAAATTTTCCTTAAAAAAAAAAAACGGGGGAGTGTGGGGGAAAAATTTATATCAATGTATTCTAAATTGTAACAAATGGAGTTTTAGAAATGTAAGTTTTATGCTTCAAGTTGAATTGGCTGTCCTTTCTGGCCAAGAGACTTTTGCCCTAAATGTTGATAAATGTCTTGGTCTGGAGCGGTGTGACCTGAGCTGATAACAGCGAACCTTTGCCTCGAAATGTACGAAGTGGCTTCTCGTTTAAAGGACACGTCTGCAGTCTGGAGTTGATAGCCCCCACCACTCTCTCATGAAAGTATAAAATACTTTGCAATGTAAAATTTTTCAGTGCAAGAACCTGAGGAAGTATTATAATCTCAGTGGTTTGTACTTCTTGGAACTGACCAAGTACCAAGTTAGAATAAAACTCTCTGCTGTAATGTGGAAGTGAATTGAATCGGGTTGGTCTAACTGTTAACTAAAAGTAAGAATAAATGAAATACAACCAAATAATATTGCAATCAATGGGGATTCTTAAGTTAATTGTACGAAGGTGAGAAGTGTATGGTGGATAATTAGAAAATAAATTGTTTCACAAGGAAGGAGTTGTGGGGACATCGATTATCAGTGTCAATGGGTTTTAATGCAGGATTTTATAACCAAATCGGACAAACGTTAAACTCTGCCTGAAGTTAAATAGGATTCCACAATCAACCAGGAAAAAAATCCTTCAACGATCACAATGGGGTGGGTTAAAAAAAATCCACATCACCTTCCCATTGCACATTCTTAACTTCCAAGGACATGAACAACAAAAATGTTAATCGAACCACCTTACTTGTGGAATCCAAAAATGTCCCAAAACTCGTGTTGTTGCTGCTGAGAAAACAGAACTGGTTGGTCCAATTACAGCCTTCAGAGGGCAGTTATGTTCTGACTCAATGGCCAAAATATTTTCATGTTGTAGAAATCGCAGTGCAGCAAGCATAGCTCGCCGCCCATCGTAACAATCATCATAGATAATATAACCCAGTGATACATTTGGAAGTAACTGTTGGTTGCTATTAATTTCATTGATTGCAAATATCATGGAAAATGCTTGACCAAAAAAGTCAGAATCAAACCTAAAGGCAACGAAAGAATGCAGTAGTACGAAATAATGTAAATGAGTTATTTCAAGTCATTTTCTCTTATTTCTATACTCTGCAGGCATATCGTCAGTGCTGCTGAAGAACTCATGGGCAGGATTTTGTTGGGTTGTATGCCATTGTTGTCCCAGAAATTAGTCAGGCTATAAATTTTGAACTTGGAAAGGATCCCAGTGATAACTTGCCTACTTTTCTGCAAAGGACAATGGGGCATTTAACATCCACCAATAAATGCAGGCAAATGGGTCCCAAACTGCATTTCGAAGAGAACAGTCTGAATGATGATAAATAGAGCCAAGCAAGTGTCTAGCAATCAAAGACAAAATCAATGTATTTACATCAAAATACAGAGGAATTATGCTCCCGAATTGAGAACTTGAGTGAAGCTGGCATTAGAACGAGTTGAACAATGAATTTAAAGAAAGGAAAAGTGGAATTTAACAAATCGATTCTTGCAAAGCCAGTGTAATTAAATGGCATAAAATATGGTGATATGAATTTGGGTCAATTAATACAAACTGAGAATTAGATGTCCGGAATACCAAAAAATAGCCAGAGTGATTTTGGAAAATAAAATTCGATTCGCAAGACGAATTTGTCTTTGTGTCTTAAAAAGATGATCTCCAACCAATGTGCACTGTGTGTCCAAACAGATGTGAAGCCTGAACTATAATTTCAATAACCATCGGGAAACTACAGACGACTCAAATAAAAATGAAAATATGTATCCTCAGAGTATAAAAAAGTGATATAAAAAGAAATGCAATGGATTGCAAAAAAGGTATGAAACATCACTGATTGAAAAAGTAAAGAAATTCAGAGGGCAGTAGGTTGGTCACATAGCAACAATGGATCAATGTTTGACGAAGGAAATATTGAGTAGATCTCAAGAAAGAGAAAAAAAAGATGAAGAAGAAGTCCTCTTTGAAGAACACTACATGAAATCAAGAAATTTGCAAGAGCAAGTTGTTTGAAATTTGTCATATACAAATGCTTGTCAAGGAATCATGGGAGAAGCCTTCATCCCAGCAGTGAATTCACAAAGGCTGTTGATGTGCATGTATATTTATGTATGTATATTTCACATCACAGCCAGGACAAAGGCCTCCCTAAACTCGGGTTGGGGTATTGGAATACTCAACACACTTTCCAAGTGGGAGTATGTGAAAGAGTTGGGATGATAATTCGGTAATTTTGAAAACCATCTCCAATTTTGAAATTTACTCCAAGAAAAAAAGTTATGACGTCAAAATATCTCCACTAATGGAAATCGCCTAAAAAATTATCTCCGAAACTAGGCAAGCTTTTTGAATTCTGTTTGTGGGAATCAAACAGGGCATTAGCAGAGATGAATTGCCGCACATATGATGCATCACTATGACGTCATATCAATTTTTATGACGTCATTCCTATTTTTCGACATTTTTTGTTTCACAGCCTACAGTTTTCATCGAAACTTCCTGAAACTTGGCGTATATATGTAAAAATACCCTGCACAGACAGTAACCAGCTCCGATTTTGAAAATTCCTCCTAGAAAAAAAGTTATGACGTCAAAATATCTCCGCTAATGGAAATCGCCTAAAAAATTATCTCCGAAACTAGGCAAGCTTTTTGAATTCTGTTTGTGGGAATCAAACAGGGCATTAGCAGAGCTGAATTACCGCACATATGCTACATCACTATGACGTCATATGAATTTTTATGACGTCATTCCTATTTTTGGACATTTTTGTTTCACAACCCAGAGTTTTCATCGGATCTTCGTGAAACTTGCCATGTATATGAAGAAAGCCCATGCGCAGGCAGTGACCATCTCTGATTTGGGAAATTCTTCCTCGAAAAAAAAAATTCTTCCTCGAATTCTTCCTCGAAAAAAAAAATAATAAAGCAGCTAATGGAAATCGCCAATACCATTATTTCCGAAACTAGGCAAGCTGTTGAAATTTTTTTTTCGGGAATCAAGCCGGGCATTAGCACAGATAATTTATCGCAAACCTGAAACATCACAATGACGTCATATTCGTTTTTATGACGTCATCATTAAGAGGATGAGGATATTAGCTCATTTGAGCTTGTTTTCACTTTCCTCACTCATTATTGAATGCCTGTTCACTATAGCTACACATCGCTGTCTATATTGTATTGTAAATGCTATTGATTTCAAATCAGGAGCTTGGATTGATTTCATGTGATTTTCCATGATCTACTATCGTCGACAAATTAAAGTATATAATTTAAATATTATTTCGTTTTTGAAGATCGGATATCGCCATATTAAATAATTGTCCAAATCTGTTGTGAAATCTGTTAATTTAAACAAACTAGTGTGGGCCCGTAGGTGAGTGCCAGTATGTGCAGCCCTCTCTCGCCCCCTCTCTCTCGCCCCCCTCTCGCCCCCCCCACTCTCCTCCCCCTCTCTTGCCCCCCTCTCTCCCCCTAGTCTCGCCCTTCCTCTCTCTCCCCTCCTCTCTCGCCCCCACTCTCACCCCCCTCTCTCGCAGATATTGGTCGACAGATAAATGGCCGTAACTTGGGAACCGCTCGTCCGATTGACATCAAACCTTTAAAAGGCACATCTGCGGGTCCCCAGCAATATTCCTGGCAAGTTTCAATCAGATCGGACCAGCGGTTGTCGAGGAACGGCGGTCGCAGACAAACAGATGGACAGACACACACACACACACACACACACACACACACACACACACACACACACACACACACACACACACACACACACACACACACACACACACACACACTTCTGGAATTATAGATAGATAACGAGTATTATAACTAAGCCGATATACCTATTTACTTTAAGCAAGCAAGGCTGTGTGCCCTCCTTCTCCATATGTCCACAAAAAAATGTGAAATTTCAAAAGCATTAAACTTATCTTTTTCTACTGTTTGGAGAATTATATTGAGTGGACCAAATATTTCAGAATTTGTCAAAGTTAACCAGCTTTATTGAACTATATGATTTAATGCATTGACTACTTGACCTCGCAACTGGTCCCCCAGAGGAACTGCTTATCCATAGCATCTGTCAGATCTGTGTCTATATTTTCGGACATTTCACGGGGTACTCTGCAGGGAATCTAATAAAATCTGGTGAAAAACGGACTTTTAAAATTAAAGTTATATCATTTGCATTGTCCGCCAACAATGTACCATGTGATGTGTGCACAGACGAGCATGCAAAGTGGTGAATTATCTGCAATGTTTATTTGATGAGCGATTAAACTTTGCGATGTCTCCAAGATTGTGCTCCGATAAACAGCAACTTATTTGTGGATAAAGTCATTATTTGAATGAATTCATTTTATTCCTTTAACTGCAGCATGCACGGTGAAGACCAGCTTTAAAGTTAAAGGGATTCAACACGGTATGCAGCCACAGCCTGGCAAGTCATTCATTACCAACCATTCAATTTGAGGGCTTGCTTGAGTGCTTAATCGATTTTCCGAGCAGCCTACAGTATAGTCGATGCCGGAAACGCAATACGTCATTCTGAGCGAATCGTTCACTCACTGCAGACGCTTTTACCATGCCTTGACAAGCAGAGCGAGTGCTTCATTCTCTGTCAACCTGAACGAGTGGTTCATGCTCCATCATCCTTAATGATGGGAGTTTGTCTCCAGACTTATCCAGGTGGTATTTATGTCCAGACGGGAGTTTGTTTCTGGATGCATCGTGGCAGTGTTTGTCTCCGGACTCGTCAGGTCAGTGTTTGTCTCCGGACTTGTCGGGGTGGTGTTTGTCTCTGGATCTGTTGGGGGTGTTGTTTGGCTCCAGACATGTCAGTGTGGTGTTTGTGTCCAGAGGCATTGAGGCGGTGTTTGTCTCCAGACGCTTCTGGGTGGTGTTTGTCTCCAGACGCTTCAGGGTGGTGTTTGTCTCCAGACGCTTCAGGGTGGTGTTGGTCTCCGGATGCGTCGGGGCGATGTTTGTCTCCGGATGCGTTAGGGCGGTGTTTGTCTCCAGATGCGTTGGGGCAGGGTTTGTCTCTGGATGCGTCGGGGCAGGGTTTTTCTCCACATGTGTTGGGGCGGTGTTTCTTTCTGGACGTGTGGAGGCGGTGTTTGTCTCCGCACATGTCGGGGTGGTGTTTGTCTCTGGATCTGTTGGGGTGTTGTTTGGCTCCAGACATGTCAGGGTGGTGTTTGTGTCCAGAGGCATTGGGGCGGTGTTTGTCTCCAGACGCTTCAGGGTGGTGTTGGTCTCCGAACGCGTCGGGGTGATGTTTGTCTCCGGATGCGTTACGGCAGTGTTTGTCTCCAGATGTGTTGGGGCAGCGTTTGTCTCTGGATGCGTCGGGGTGGTGTTTCTTTCTGGACGTGTGGGGGCGGTGTTTGTCTCCGGATGCGTTAGGGTGGTGTTTGTCTCTGGATGCGTCGGGGCAGGGTTTTTCTCCACATGTGTTGGGGCGGTGTTTCTTTCTGGACGTGTGGGGGCGGTGTTTGTCTCCGCACATGTCGGGGTGGGGTTTGTCTCCAGATACATTGGGGCAGTGTTTGTCTCCAGACGTGTCGGGGTGGGGCTTGTCACCGGACGCGTCGGGGCGGTGTTTGTCTCCGGACGTGTCGGGGTGGGGTTTGTCTCCAGATACATTGGGGCAGTGTTTGTCTCCAGACGTGTTGGGGTGGGGCTTGTCACCGGACGCGTCAGGGCGGTGTTTGTCTCCGGACGTGTCGGGGTGGGGTTTGTCTCCAGATACATTGGGGCAATGTTTGTCTCCAGACGTGTCGGGGTGGGGCTTGTCTCCAGATGCATCGGGGCGGTGTTTGTCTCCGGACGTGTCGGGGTGGGGTTTCTGTCCAAATACATTGGGGCAGTGTTTGTCTCTATATGTGTCGGCATGGTGTTTCTCTCCAGACACGTCAGGGTGGGGTTTGTCTCTGGATGCAATGGGCGGTATTTGTCTCCGGACACATTTGGGCAGTGTTTGTCTCCGGACGCATCAGTATGTTGTTTGTCTCCAGATGCATCAGTATGTTGTTTGTCTCCAGACGCTTCAGGGCTGTTTGTCTCTGGATGTGTTGGGGTGATTTTTTCTCCAGATGCGTCAGGGTGGTGTTCATTTCCAGAAACGTTGGAGTGGTGTTTCTATCCAGTTACGTCAGGACAGTGTTTGTCTGGGAAAGTTGGGGTGGTGTTTGTGTGCAGACCTGTCTTGGCAGTATTTATGCCTGGATGGGAGTTTGTCCCTGGACAGGTTGGCTCCAAATGCATCCGGGCAGTGTTTGTCTCCGAACAGCTTGGCTCCGGTCGCGTCCGGGTGATGTTTGTCTGAGACAGAGGGTCTCATGCTCTGGTTCCTCCTCGACACGTTGAAAAAGGCTGCGCAATTTTCGTGTTCATGCTGTGTGAATTTACCCGCGTGCTGAAGCAAGACTCTAGCCAATGACTGTTGCTGGGTCATGAAATTAGTACGTTTCTGAGAAAGGTGAGAAGAAGAGGAGCGCGTCTCAGCGATAACTCGGCATTATCCCATTCTACCATGAAGAAAGAAGGTAGGACATTGTTGTGAGCATACCCGGTGTGAATCTGTAGCTTCGATAGGAACGTTGTGGCAAGTTCATCGTGAAAAGAGACTATGGTGGTTTCTGGTCCATTAACAAAGGAATACCCTCCTCGCAAAGAGCGACTTGGCACCTTTTTGTAAGCTTCTCACATGCTGGCTACGCAGTTCGATCACCAGGCTCCTCAAAGATCGTCTCTGGACACACAACTAAGTGCTAGAATAAAGGGAGGAATTTTCTTTCATTTTTATCTTTCCCCTTGTTACCTCCACCGCCGAAGGTGAAGGAGGTTATGTTTTCACCCCTTTCTGTATGTTTGTCTTTTTGTTGTGGATATCTGAAAAAGTTGTGGACGGATCTGGATGAAATTTTGTGGACAGGTTTTTTTGTGTGAGAAGGAAGAACTGATTAGATTTTGGTGAAGATCCGGATCCGGATGCAAGTACTAAAAATTTTAAAGTGATTATTCACCATTGAGAGATAGGGTGAAACAGATATATAGCACGACATCTCAAAAAATTGTGGACGGATATGGATGAACCAAGATGGACACGTTGGGTATGTGACAAGGCCAAATTGATATGATTTGGTTAACATCTGATTCCGGATCTGGATATGAGAATTATTTAATATATAAAGTGATTCTTCACCATTGAGAGATAGAGCCAAAATGATATAGTACTGTATAGCATGATATTTCAAATATGTAATGGGCCCGATATGTTCTCTTGGATCAGGCATTATGTGGCGGAGGTACGCGCTCTACCGAATGCCCTTCTAGTCTGTTTCTGTAACTGTGTGGAGATGTCTCAAATGAGGCTTTCGTTTACCTCACGCTTTGATATATTTTTATTATCATGCTTTGATTTATTTCCGTTATAAATATTTGATTTATGTTCATTAAACCTTCATTTGTAAGATATATTGTGTTTGTCTATTTGTTGTGGGTTCGAGTAGAAACCCTTGTCCTTCCGTCCTGGTGAACGCTTCTGGTATGTGCTTGGCCGCCTGCCTTACTGCGCACGCCATAATCTCCGGGGATCTCAGCTGTTTGCCTCCAAAGGAAACAGTTTGGCTATCCATTCAGGTCCTGGATGTTAACCACCACATCCAGGACAACTGGGGCAAGGGTAGGACATTAACTTACTGGCGTGGACACCAAATCTGGTTTTAAAAAATGGGATTCCAACCCTGATCAACAATTGTTGATCAGGAGTGGGATTTTTTAACTCATCGGGACCATGATAACTGGGTCAAGGGTGGGCATTAACTTAACCCCCTGGACACGACTTCTGGTGTGGTGATAATTAACTTAACCGGCATGAGAGAAACATGCCTGCATTTGCGTCTTGGGCACCCACCGAGAACAAGGCGCCAACACCTTCTGGACTGTCACAGGCACTTTCTCTCCCTTTCCAGAAAATCTGTTCGTAGATGGAAATTCTGCAATTTGCTCCACAAGCTTTTGCACGATGGACACTCCAATGCTCTGCAGGATTCCTCACGTCAAGTTATTCGACTAAAGGAGATTGGTCACATGTGGAACCACCTTCGTCACCATGATGGTCAACTTGTGGCCACCTCCATCATGTTGAATATATAATAAAATTGACTTTCATATTAAGCGGCCGATTTTTTCACGTGGCTTGGCAGTGATGGACAAATAGCTTGCTATGCTGCAGGAGAGAATGACATATCACCGTTTTTCAGCTGATAGTGTAGCTGTTTGATGATATAGACTGTGAGCTCAGCCTTTTTGAAGCAGTTTTTGCAACTTTGGATCTATCGCACGCTATCTTCATGACACAGGCTGACAGTGTTGTCTTGCACCTCTCATCCAGGTCATGCAAGATTTGAGCTACCTCTAAGATTATGTTGTTTGCCTTCTCTTCTGCCTGCATTCCAGCTTGCAGCAAACACTCTTCTGGGACACAGGGAGTGTTTCAATGAACAGTTTCACTGGCTCAAAGAGTATTTCCACAAATTTCACAAACCTGCAGTACTTCAAATGGCTCATCCAAATTGCTTGCTTACCTTAGAAATCTCCAGATTTTCTCAGGGTGTCTCTGCTGGCTGAGCGTCTGTGCTGGCTTCCCTCCTGTGCACATGTCCAAACCATCTCAATCTTGCCTCTCTCACTTTCACGGTGACAGCCGATCTCATAAAGGATGTCATCATACCAAACAATGTGCAAGACAGTCTACTCACCATGGAAAACGAGCTGAAACAGCATATAAGATTTCGTGGAACAGACACAACATATGGTGAACAAAACCTATGGGATAACTCTAACTCACATCCCATCAGATGTGAACGATCCCAACAGAATCACAGCTGGAATTGCTGTCAAAGGTGCTTTCACCAAGTATTAACTCAGCAGGGTGGACACTTATCCAACCAAGATATTGGAGTTTTGTATTTTTAATGAATTTTCTGAAATTTTTAGAATTTGATTTCACTTGGAATTTGTGGGTTAAGATATGTAAATAAACTTGGAAAAAGTGATTTAATGCATTTTAATTCCAGGCTATAAGGCAATAAAAGGTGAAAATTTTGAAAGGGGATGTTGACTTTCTATCGGCACTGTGTGTGTGTATATATATATATAGACACATAGACACACAGACACATAGACACACAGACACATAGACACACAGACACATAGACACACAGACACATAGACACACAGACACATAGACACACAGACACATAGACACACAGACACATAGACACACAGACACATAGACACACAGACACATAGAGACACAGACACATAGACACAGACACATAGACACAGACACAGACACATAGACATATATATATATATATATATATATATATATATATATATATATATATATATATATTTGACTGGTGAAGCACCACATCAGTGGTGCTTCCTGGTTGTGATTGGTGAATGCACCACAACGTGTCCATGTGGCAGATGGCACTTGGAGCAAAATACAATCTGGCCTCACCAGTCACAGTCAGTAATGCATCAAGTGCCAGTATCTAAGTAAGAATAAAGGGCTTCAAAAATCACGAAGTGGATGGAACAGTGATATTTTTCCCTGATGAGCTTGTAGAAGGGTGAAACCAGTTCAGTAGCTTAACTTTTCATCTGCTTGGTGACAGCTTTTGGCTTTGCCTCACCCATGTACTGCTGGATGCCCTTCGTGGTTGGCAGGCATGATGCCGTTGTGATGAGGTCGTCATCACAACGTTGGTCCAAGTCAGGAGAATTTCCTAATTTTATACACATGTATGTATGTATGTATGTATGTATGTATATATATATATATATATATATATATATATATATATATATATATATATATATATATATATTAATTATGCAGTGCTATTGTAAAGGTTTACAGAAGAGGCATAATTAAATAATTACCAAAACATGGCTTTCAGTGGGTCTTTTGAAGAAATGTTGTTTTTGTCTGATTTTTGGCATCAGCATCAGCATTATGGCACAAAGATGACGTCTGTACATCTCATAAAGGATGTCATCATACCAAACGATGTGTAAGACAGTCTACTCACCATGGAAAAACGAGCTGAAACAGCATATAAGATTTGGTGGAACAGAGACCACATATGGTGAACAAAACCTATGGGATAAAATGACAAAGTTGAAAGTCCTTTGCTGGAGTGACCAAGGCATCAAAATCATTTATGACATGTTTGTTGATGATAACTCGATGTTCCAGAGACAGGACTTGAAAAAGTTTTTAGGGGAACAACGTCTCTCCAATTAATCAGATAATGATGTCAGCTGATGGGATACTTCATGCAATGATAAAGCACAACTTAGTCATCTGCTTGAGGCACAAGTAGCAGATGAGTACACAGAGAGTGCAGTCTCCACTGACCAACCACTTTTGATAATGGATGATATATCCATACTCCTTCATGGCTGTTGTCCATGAAATGGTTGTGACTTAAAGGAGAGTAGGAAATTATTTTTTCCATTTTCTGCATGCTATTGATAGTTTTTTTTTGTATACCTTGTCGAGGCTCGTGTGAGAGCTAACACACAACGCACAGCAAGGGCGCATGAGACAAGAGGGGAGGTAGCGGGAGGGACAAAACAGTGGGAATAGAGACATTAGGAGATCTGTGGAAGGGAGAGGGTTGGGACGGGGAACATGGGGAATAGAAGATGGACATTACAGGGACTTTCAGGAAGGAAAGCAGGGGAATTGAAGGAAGTGGGCTTTGGTGGATTATCAGGGGTAGAAAAGATCGAGGATTTGGATGGGGGATGATAAGAGGTGGTGGTGAACAGCTGTTTTGAAGGCCTGGAGGGAAGAATGGGAAAGAATAGAGTGAGGGAGTTTATTCCAAAGGCGGGGGAAAAGGGGAATGAAAGAGTGAAAGTGAGCCGTAATTGTTGATTTTGGTAGTTTTACCAGAAGGGGGTTGTTGGCGGACCTTGAGCGCCCTGCGGAAATGTGGTGGGGACAAATCGCAGAGAGAGCAGGGGGGCAATGATGGAGAGGAGACAGTAGAAGACAAAAAGACCACCGACCAACCTGCGGTGATTGAGAGCAGAAGCAGCATATCTAGGGTCGAGTGACCTGGTCTGAAACCAAATTGATGATCGGAAATCAAGCCATTGGTGAAGAGGAAGGATTTCATGTCTGAAGTGATGATGGATTCCATAACCTTGTTGATGATTGGGAGAAGACTGATTGGTCTGTAGTTGCAGGGATCTGTTTTTGCACCTTTTTTATGCAGGGCAGTGATGTTTGCAGATTTCCAAGCAGATGGCAGATGACCTTGAGCAAATGAGAGGGTGAATAGAACAGAGAGAGGGTGAGCAAGAGCTGAGGAGCAGGCTTTGAGGACACGTGGAATGATGCCGTCTGGACCAGTTGCAGAATCTGAGTCGAAGTTTGACAGCAAGCTCTCCACCTTGTCAGGAGAAAAGGACACAGAGTCCAGGGACAGTTGAGTGCGACTGGGTAAGGTGGGTAGAGAAAGTGATGGGTTTTGGACACAAGATTTAGCTGCAAACACCGAGTTTAGGCATTCAGCTTTTTCACGTGCGGTATCAGCAATGTGGCCATTTGAGGTAAGGGAGGGATGGAGGGGGAACATACACCAGAAACAGATTTGATTCTGGATTTTTTTTACATGGACACCACCAGGATTTTGAGCAGGGAGAGAGGTTTGAGAGTTCAGACTTGAGATGAGAAAGATGTTGTTTTCTGGCTCTCCTGAGGGTAGATACACACTTGTTCCGAGCTTTATGGAAGGAACTGAGATTGCCCTCAGTTGGGTTTGCTTTCCATTGTTTCAGGACAACTGCCTCACCACAAGCTTCAGTGAACCAAGGGCGGGAGGAAGGGTAAGACAACTGAAGATGAGAGGGGATAAATCTGTGCATGAGGGATAGCAAGTTTCTTTGAAAGAATTCCCAGGATGAGTTGATGTTGGAGAAAGTAGCGATAGGAGACCAGTCTATAAGTTTGATGGCTGCTTGGAGACCCCACCAGAGACCCCAGGTTGTGGATGATATATCAATTTTCTGCAAGCTCTTAACAGCAAAAGTTTATGGTCCCCTAATTTATATGTAGTTTGTTATATCTATAATGTGAAATCTCTCAAATAGAGCACAAGACAACGGCACACTGGAGGAACATCAGTATGTATGCCAGAATATAAAATAAACAACAACACATGCATCAGAGATTTTACCAAATTTTGAAACAGTACCAAGACAAAATCTCTCCTCACACTCCACTTGGCTCAACAAGCGATTCAAAAGTGTGAATCTGCAGTCACAGCTATCACTCATATGGGTGTGCGAACAAATCAGACATAGATATGATTAGTTTTGAAATCCTGCAATTTTTCTCATCATTCGACTTCAGCCTCAATGAGGCATCGGAGTCTGTGACGTTCTTCCTTTTTCTGAGCCTCAGCAAAAATGCAGAATTCCCAATGGTGTCACATGGGTTTCTTGTTTCGTTTCACATGGAAGGAATCTGATATATTTAACATAAGTGAACGTGGAAGATATTTAAAGCAAAGGTTGGATGATCGTGAGAGAGCCTGTCAAGATGGCACAGTGGACAAAGCTCTTGTATGCAATTGCATGCAATCAGGCCACAAATATGACCTGGTCAAATTTATGTCATGGTACCGCACCAAACTTAATGAGATTGGTCCTGTAGATGTGGCATACCAAAGTATAGGAGATTGCTTTACCTATGGAGACCCTGGATGTACCTAAAGAGCACACCCCACAAATACACATGTCCAAAAAAAAACAGATTGTACAAAGCACAGTGAGACATGGTAGGGAGTAAATAACGCTCACTGTCCAATAATGTCACGTCTGCCTGCATTCAATTTGCACCGGTGATTTCACTAAATATGCAACCAACACGTCACCGCATTACACCCAGAAGTGCAGGTAGCTGATGTTGTGCCCAACAAATCGACGGCAACAAACAACAAATTCAATTTTGTTCATTGGTGCAACAAATTAAATGATGCACACACAAATATTCAGTAACACACATACAATACCAGGTCACACCAAATTAAAAACAACTCGGAGAATCGTCAATGATGCTAATTTTCCTTCTGTGAAAGGTCAGTAAAAATGACCGTGATTTTCACATCACACCAGAATGTGAATAGAAATGGCTGTTCGGTAATAAAACCAGGCCCGTTCTTGCATCTGGACTATATATGCCTGTAGAAGTCCATTGCGTAGTTGATGAAATGTCGCCTGAGACAAGTCGGCTTCCTCCTGGTTGTTGCAAATTTGGCAGGGTAGATCTTTGCAAGACTCTTTGATTTAATGTGACTCTGTTCTTGAATGTGGAGCATTCCAAATGCCTAAAGCTTGTGACATCGATATACACATTTTGAATAATATAATGGATTATGAGGTCACAGCACTTACTCTGAGCATGTAGGAAATTGAGGCTCCCTTTGTAGGGACAGTCGTTCCAGCTTCACTCCATAATGTAAAGGAATCATTCCACCAACAACAAAGTCTCCATTTCGCTTTACCCCCTCAATTGCGTCTTGTTCACTGACTTCACAATCCTGACAATAACATTTAACGTGCAGCATTACTATGAGGAGCAACACAAAGATCAATTTTCGGAACATCGTTTGTTCCAGAAACACTTGTAAAACGTGTGGCAGCATTTTTTCCTTCCATTTACTTTATGCATCTGCTCTTATAATCCTTATGATGGTGTTTTATTAACAATCTAACATATGGTAACTATTTCATTACTCAGATAATAAAAAATTTGGTAATAAAACAACCAAATTGATTCAAAACCCCCAGTCGCTCATGAAACAAAATGCAATTTCATTTTTTCTTTAGTCATCAGAGCATTGAAATCATATCAAATTTAATTACCATCGAGGTGCAAACAAGTTCTGTGTATCTAAATTGTATGCTTTATGGTGCCTTCAACAATTAATCTTTGTTGTGTTTTGATGATATAGATACAGTAAAATTACAATTAGACATCTATTGAATTTATTCATTTTTTTTATAAGATAAATTGATCTCAATTTTGGCATTACACTTTGCAAAATAATCTATGAAGGCCATCAGGAAAAACTTGTTCAAATTTAACTCAGATATTAGTGTGGCATCACCTGGTGGATACCACTTCACACACACAAAGATCTGCAAGGACAAATGAGGGTTTAATAGCGTTGTGCCACGTCAGCAACACTGATCAGAA
Source organism: Eptatretus burgeri (assembly GCF_056783735.1). NCBI lineage: Eukaryota > Metazoa > Chordata > Myxini > Myxiniformes > Myxinidae > Eptatretus > Eptatretus burgeri. The sequence continues at coordinate 82,601,943 of NC_140961.1, read as the reverse complement.
GGGGAGAAGTGATTTCGACCTTTAGATTACTTCTCTCCTCTGACATGTGATGTTCGGTCCACAGTTCTCATATCTGCTTTAGTGGTTTTACTTACATTTCTTCAACTCGGATTAAGGCAAAAGGTCAACTGATTTGCAGTTCCCCAAAACAGTGCAATACAACGAGCACACTTTCCTTTACAAATACCCCAGTAAAAACTCAGCAAATAAATGATAATTCTTTGCCAATTTTTTTCAAAAGATCGATGTCCACATTCATTTCAGCAATGATGATATATCTGCCTTGTTTGCGATCATATCAGGGTGGAATCTTGCACTACAACTCAGTGTTTAACACAAGCTACAACAACGGGCATTGTGGATCAATAAGCTCTCCCTAATCTGGCATTTCTTTCTCTTTTGCTTCATTTTCTTTGTTGCAAGATATCACATTGAATGATTGTGGGAGTTATCCTCCTGTAATTTAAGATTTAATTTTCTTACTTATAAAATACATGCTAGAATGTGGAGCATAATACATGTGACATACAAACAACCTGGTGAACAACAATTTTTGCAACACTGGGCTTGGGTCATTGAGTAAGTTTCGAGTTCCCTCCTCGAAAGATGGAACCTCACCATCAATTCTGTCAAAGGCATGCACACATGACTCCTTCAATTGGGAATCAGATAAAATGCAGAAATATTTGTCCTTCAGTGTGAAGGATTATTTATTTATATGAAAGCTTACAAGCTGCCATGACAATGCTTTACTTGCTTGGCTCTAATATTTTTTGTTTTTTTAAATAAAATGTAACATTTTGGTGCAAATATGCAAATCAACAAATCATAAGAAAAAGCACTTATAGCAAATATCTCTGAAGCAACATTGAGCATGCCCTGTGTGCTACTATAAGCAGGCAGGAATGCCAGGCACACAAGAAAGCAGCAGAGCATGCTGAAGGAGATGAACTTGGCATCTTTGGCAACTGAAGGCAGCTTATGGGCCTTTGTCGCTACAACAAGGCAAACGCAGGCCTGAAGTATGAGGCATGTTAAGGCAGTAGTAGACCAGATTGGAGATGCTCCACCACATTCCAACACAATGACACCGGAATGGCTCTGGGTGTTTGAAATTACGTGGTGGGGTCCCACAATCGTCCAAACCAAACAGCAGGCAATGTGTAAGCATTCATAAGCCAAAAGAGAAATCCAATAATCATAACATTTCTTGTTATTGACATCATTGCTGTGCACCTGAGACATTTCTGGACAAAAATACAAAAGCAGTAGTTTAACGTTGTTCAATATTAAATGTAAAACATACTACGTATTCTGAATAGTGTAAGTTACTGGTGGTAATAAAAACATGGTTTTGAAGTTAAGGATGAATATGTTGTTGCAACCATGGGTACTGAGACACCAGCTTGTCACTCAGAGGGATTAATACCCGGTTGTCTTCCGTAGAGCCGGACCTGGGGCCACCGCTCACAATTAACGTTGTGCTACGGTGGGTTGTTTTAAAACTACGAACGCCACCCAGTCAACCACGTGTTCCAGTGTCCGCCATCTCATTATTCCATTTAACATGAGGTCACGTGGTTACCTGAGCGGGGAGCGCGCCCTCGGCAAAGCACCAATGTTATTTGATTAGATTTTAATTAGGGCGGCCGAGCGTTTTAACGCTGGTGCGTGCCAACGATTTTTTTGGTCAAATCTGTGTTAATTACCTCCCAGTCTATCTCGGCCCGGACAATGCTAGACCATTGGAAGGAAAGGACAAATATGGACAGATTGGAAATCGACAAATAATTTATTAATAATAAAATAAATAAATAAAAATAACTCAATTTGCTGAGGTAAATAAATCATGAATTTCAAAGCAAAATCAATGAAAATGCCAGGAAAGAGACAAAGAGCAGATGCTTATCAGGGGTCGACTTACTTACAACTAAACACAGACAAGGGTACCCAACGGATCATTCAGGGGGAGGGGAGGGGGAGAATCGTCTCGCTCACCAGAAAGTCGTCCATGAAGGGAAAACATCCTGAAAATGTGTGCGTGCGTGTCACGTCCATCGCCAGCATCCAGCTTTGCCGTGCACCCTCTCGCAGGGCAGCCTTGAACGCCAGTCGATGTCTGGAGGGCACCGAGATCATCCATCGCGTGTTTAGACCCTGGTGATTTTGGTGGTCGACCCATGCCTCACTTGTTGGCGGCGCTGTTCACACCCACATGTGCACCACACGCCCGCTTGCCATAGCACTGGGAAGGGCAAATTGTCTCGTCGGCGGTGGTCAGACACCCGCTTCTTGGTCGCTTCTTTCGCCCTTTGCTTTTTCCTCTCTCCTTTCGCTTTTCCTCTCATGCTTTTCTCATCAGACACTTTTTTCCCCTCCTTTCTCTCCTCACTTTTTGTCCTCGGACTTTTTCTCTCTCGACTTTTTCTCCTCCTTTCTCTCTCTCGACTTTTTCTCCTAAAACTTTTTCTCGTCACACTTTTTCTCCCTCGCTCGTTTTTATATCCCCGGGCCGTCTCCGCAGGGTGCCGTCCGCCCTAACCTCACCCCACCCCACTGGGGCACGGTTACCATGACGACCCGTGCGCTCTCAAAAAAGGCGGGTGTTGGAGGTCGTGAAAGAATGTTGCTGAGGAAAAATGAGGGTGGGCTTCAGAGCTCGTGAAAGAAATGTGTGTGAACATGTCTGTCGTAAATAAAGAAAAAAGCTTCCTGTAAGAGAGGGGATCTATCCTTTACCCTTCTCAACGCGTCACATTTAAGATCCCACTAGACATGGGGATGGGGCTAATCTGAACATGCATTTAAGGAAATAACTGTCTGAGGACCTGGATGTGTGGATGCATTCATCAGACCGGATTCTGAAATCCGTAACAATATTATGGAGTTTGATTGTACTTCATATATAGAGCTGGCATGGGAAAAACAATGGCTGCCCATTCAAATGTGTGCAAAATGATACACTTAAGAACTATTATAGAGTGAAGTCCGAAGCATTTAAAAGACATAACTTTTATTCTCGAACATTTTAGAACTAACAAGAAAGAAAAATTTGCCAAAATACATTGTTGAAGTACCAGATCGTGAGATGGCAAAATATCTGATTTGTTCATCCTCAAAATGCTGATAAATGTCACCGTGCCGAGAACAATTATGGCTGAAGCAAAGACAATGATTCCAACTGAAGGAAGCAACATTCTCTCTTGGGTATTGCACCCGTTTCATAACAATTTTTCTTTAATCAGATTTAATACGCCACAAAACGCACCAAAGCAGTGACGTCATGTTGAAGTGACAATGCATGGCCCATGCCAATGTGGATGTTGTTATTGTATGATTAAGGACATGACATCACCTGAGAATGTCCTTGGCTTGCACAGTTTCCGCTTTCCTCTCCCCCTTAAGTTGCGTGTTTGGGCTGATATGATATGAATATATGAGCATAAAATAAACCTCAATTAGCTCTCAGAAACAACATCTTATGTTTGGTTTGATAGTCCAATAATACTAAGAAGTACAATCTAGCTCACTGGCGTGGTGACAGTGATTTTGAACCCAT
>NC_140961.1:82548384-82588384 GCF_056783735.1 Eptatretus burgeri | reverse complement strand
TGCGAACAGGCTGAGTGGACACTTGGGGGGTCTGGGTGCTTTGGGGGGTCCTGAAGAGTTGTGGAGTGCCTTCAAGACCACCGTCCTTGATGTTGCGGGTGGATGTCTTGGAACTCACCGCAGGGCAAAGAAGAATTTTGTCTCTCAAGGAACACTGGATACCATTGACCAGAGTCGCAGGGCCAGGCTGAATGGCAGAGCTGAGCTGTTCAGGGAGTTGAGGCGTAAAACTCTACATGCACTGAGGGTGCACAAGGAGGCCTATGTGCGAGGAATCTGTGAGGGGGTAGAGCATCACCTGTGGACAGGTGATTCTCATCCCGCTTACTGGGGAATTCGCGCATTGCGTTCATCCAAGCCCATCCCTCGGAGCACTGCAGTTCGAGCAGAGAGTGGTAAGCTCTTGACAGAGGAGTCTGAAGTGAAGGCCCTCTGGGCCGGTTACTTTGAGCAGTTGTACCGGGCTGATCCCCCAGCTGTCGAGTTGGACGTCAAGGGTGTTACAATCCCTATTGCTGACCCTCGAATCAACTGTGGTCCACCTTCGCTTGTGGAAATACGGGCTGCGGTGAACCGGTTAAAATGGGGCAAAGCTCCAGGGATCTGTGGTATCCATGCTGAACTTCTTAAGGGTGGTGGAAATGCTTCACTCGTGTCGTTGCATGCAGTTTTGTGCTCTGCCTGGAACACAGGCATCATCCCAACTGATTGGAAGAGGGGCCTTGTTGTTCCTCTCTGGAAAGGGAAGGGTGATCGCCAAGACTGCAACAACTACCGAGGGGTGATGCTGCTCTCAGTGCCAGGCAAGGTCTTTGCTCGGATAATTCTTGATAGGGTTCGCCACCATCTGCTTGAGCACCAGCGTCCAGAGCAATCAGGCTTTACACCAAAGAGGTCAACGATTGACCGTATCCTTGCACTTCGTGTCCTCACCGAACGCAGATGAGAGTTTCGGCAGGGGCTGCTTGCAGCCTATGTTGATCTCTGCAAAGCGTTCGATTCAGTGAATCGGGATGTCCTCTGGAGGATTCTTGGTCTTAGCGGGGTGCCACCAAAAATGATCGATCTGATGTCTGAACTCTACTCTGGTACTGAGAGTGCTGTGAAGTGTGGTGGTACCATCTCTGACTTATTTCCAGTTGTTACTGGAGTTCATCAGGGGTGTGTACTGGCCCCCACACTTTTCAGCACTTGGATGGACTGGATTTTAGGGAGGATGTCGGAGAGATCAAGCTGCGGTGCATCGTTTGGGAATGTCAAGATCTCGGACCTTGATTTTGCAGATGATGCAGTCATCTTTGCGGAGACTTTAGATATCCTTTTGGGGGCCCTCGAGGTGCTGAATGAGGAGTCGGAGCCGCTGAGATTACGGGTTTCTTGGGTCAAAACTAAGATCTCGGCCTTCGGTGACATCTTGGATGCTGCTGTCCTGTCTGTGTCTGTTTGTGGTGAGGATGTTGAGGTCGTGGAGAGATTCCCTTACCTTGGCAGTGATATTCATGTCTCTGCTGGCTGTGAGTCAGAGGTCAATAGACGTCTGGGTCGGGCCTGGGGAGTCATGGATTCACTGGATCATGGGGTGTGGCGCTGCCGGTACCTGTGCGGGAGGACGAAAGTCCGAGTCTTCAGGTTCTTGGTACTTCCAGTCTTGCTCTATGGATGCGAGACTTGGACTCTGACCAAGGATCTGAGATGGAGACTTAATTCCTTTGGTACCAGGTCTCTTCGGTGAATCCTTGGCTCTCGCTGGTCGGATTTTGTGTCCAACGAGCGGTTGCTGAGAGAGACTCGGATGAGATTTGTTATCTGCATAGTCCGTGAGCATCAGTTGCGGCTGTATGGACATGTGGCTCATTTTCCTGACACTGATCCTGCTCACCAGATTCTCTCAGCGGGGGAGTCTCGTGAGTGAAGGAGGCCAGTGGGCCGACCACGTGCCTCGTGGTTGCAGCAGGTTGACCATCATCTGAAGGAGATGGGGATGGGCCTGGCATCTGCCTGGGGGATGGCCAGATGGAGGCCCCTGGAGTACCGGTGGAGAGTGGACGCAGCGACCCGCTGTTCTGGCACATGCTCCCATACCTGACCTGACCTGTTCAACATTAGGTTTTTTGAAACTAAAATGGTTGCTAGTCGGCCATCTTCGATCTGATCTCAAAACAAAATGACGTGCTTATGTAAGGCACCTGCCGTTTCCCGAAAAACTTCCTATGTCAGCCTAGCACGTGTGTGTGTGTGTGTGTGTCGATTCGTATCTACATATGTGGGTTTCAGAATGAGGGTTTATATTGTTGTGGTTGACGAAATTCGCAAACCACCATTCAGGTCCCTTCGGTGAGATATCTCTGTAAGTATATGTGTAGTTAAGCCCAAACCCGTTGTTTAGAGGGAATAAATGTCATTCATTCGGGCTGTGACCCTTCTAGATAGCCGTTTTTCTTTTACTATCTTTATTTTGGACCAGCCGCCATTACTACCATTACTACCACCACCAACCACGTCTCAACAGCCATCACACAACAACCACCAACCGCAACGCCGCTTCACAACCACAGCCACGACCTTCACCGTCACAACTCGCTCTCGCAACCATCGCATCACCGTCATTCCCGCGCCGCTTGTGGGCACCGATACTGGACTCGTGCAGGGCGCGCACCGAGCAGCGGGTGCAGAAACACCAGCCTTTCCGAAGAAATCGGATCAAAAACGACTCACGCCCACTTCTGTTCCGTCCTATCAGCGAGCATGGGGCGATTTGGCCCCGCCTCCAGGTGCGTCGGAGTAATATCGCTATATGCAGATTCATGGATCAAAAAGCATTCACGCCCACTTTTCCTCTGTCCAATGGGGAGCCAGCCAGAGGTAAAGGGTCGAAGGTGAAGGAGCGAAGCCACGGGGGCCATAAATGGCCGCGTTCGCTCGCCAAAACGGTAGTTGAGTTGGGAAGAGTCGAAGGAGTTGAGTTGGGAAGAGCCAGTCAAGAGAAGAGTCGGAGAAAGCAGTTAGACGGAGCTGTGGAGAGTGGGAGAGTTGGAGAGGTGGCGGCGGCGAAGGCAGTCGAGGGGGTGCTCGTGTCAGAGTCGGGGAGCTGCGGAGAGGAGAGGCCGGTAACGCGACCGAGGTCGTGGTGGAGACGCTCGTCGCGGGACCCGAGCCAGCGAGATATCCTCCTTCCCCCGAGCATCAACAACCCCCTCCTGTTTCCCCCCACGCTGAGATAGTGCGAGAAGGGGGCCCCGTTCCCACCCCATACCAGGCAGTCCCAGCGAGGCCCGCGGAGTCGGGGCGCCACCGCCATTTTGCGGCTCATCACCAGACGGGTAGGCTCGACGCGGTGTCGGCCCCAGGCCCGTCTGCCCCCCTCATCGTGGAGGGTGGTCCCTCTTTCTTTTGCTTGGAGTATATGTGTTGTCGGCGCCGTCTGTGAAGTAAAACTGTATAAGTGTTGCCGTGTGCTCGGTAGTCGGTGGTAGATCTGCATTGTGTTTTGCTTTTTGTGCATTATTGTGTTTCTTCCACTTTTACATTTGCTTTTGGTGTATAATTGTATATGTGTGCTATCCGTGTGCCATCGCAAAATAAATGTGCTCTATGTTGAACTGTTTCTCCCGTTTCGCTTCGTCTTTTCTCTAATTGAATCTCCATCTTACTTCATGTAAAGGGTTGGTCGTGCGCTAAAACGCCCGATAATTAATCGAACCGTCGGGGTTGACGATAACACCGCTCGGTTATCCCGATAGTACGGAACGGGTCGCTTAAAGTGGCCCGTGTCCGAAGTCGACCTGCGGCGAGGTGCGATCGCCCAGTCTACCCTCCGTGTGGGTACTTAGGTAGGTCGAATTTGGCGAGCAACCCTATCCCACGCGGGGGGCCGATTGGCACGATCGTGGTGAGGCCGAAAGGCCCACCTGTGACTAGTTCCCGGCGTTAGTCCGAGAGGGTCACGACGGGATTGTCCGTCCGGTGGGCGACGTGCCGCGATTCGAGTTACGTGGCCGTCCGCACGCCGGCGGGCGCGAATCTGCAACACTGGTGTCAGGTCGTGCGATATAAACTCATCGCCCTCCTCGCGGCACTGGTATTGGAGAACAGGAAAACGGGCTCTCCTGTCTCGAACTAAATTCACGGGAATCGGTCCAGGGGTGAGAGAAGCGACCCCCGATTCCCTCCAAATTACGAGCGATTCAAATTAACCCTTTACGAGAAATAAGATGGCGTCTCAAGGCGAGCGGGAGCCGGGGGTATTAGGTATGTGTCGTCATGTAGGATCCATGGCCCAGGTCAGTTCTTTTTATAATTATAACCCCACCACTAACTGTGGTCAGTGGGAACGGCTTGAGCACGAACTTTGCCGGCAAACGGAGTCGCACAATGGCAGCACGGAGCGGGCTGATATTAATGGCACAGCACGAGGCGTGAGCTCCCAGTCACCGGTTCAAGGCACGTGGTCACGGCATGTGCCATGGCAGGCGTGGCAGGATGACTATGCGAGCATTGGCAGGCTTCAGGCACAATTGGGGGATGTCTTGGAAAAGGTGAAGCGTTATGAAGAATATATCGAGGAGGTGCAACGTGGAGTGGACGAGTCACAACGGCACGCAGACGCGCTTCAGAAAAATTACGTGTACGGGGGGACACAGCGATTGGACGATTTACTGGAACGAATTCGGTGGCAAAAACATGACTTGGCCAATAGAGTCAACAAATTACGTGGGAAAAAGAATTTGGTAGTGTTTTATACCCGTCAGTTGGAATATGCAAAGAGCAAACTGAACAAAAGAATAGAGGAACAGCAGATTGGTATCTCCCAGGAAAGGAAACAATGGGAGGAAGAATGGAAAACCGAGCTTGAAAAGAAACAAAAGGAGCACGACTTGGAAGTAAAACAATTAATGGAAAAATTATTGGAGGAAGCAAGGCGGTTCAAAGAACTGGAGGGGAGAGTGAGGAAATACAGTTGGAAGAGAAAAAATGTGAACACGATGGGGAGTTGGAACAATTGAAAGAAGAGATAAGAACAGGCAAAGAGAAAGCCTAGAATGGAAGATAAAAAGAGGAGAGAGACAGCTCGAGGAAAGGGCGGAGGAATTGCTGGAAAAGTCAGAACAGTTCGAAGAACTGCAGGGAGAATTGAGGGAGGAAGGAGAAAGGAAAACAAAGCTCGAAAAGGAAAAACGCGAACAAGATGGAGAATTGGAACTACTGAAGCGAGAGGTAAGGGCAAGCCAGTTTAAAAGAGAAATCCTGGAAGGGGAGATTAGAATGGGAAAGGAATGGCAGAAAAAACTAAATGAATACAGTAAAAAAGGGACGAATTGAGGAGGGAAGCGGTGGAAAGAAGAGATGAAATGAGTGAAGAAGCACGCAAATTGAGAAAGGAATTGGAAAAGAAAGCTTCTGATTTACAGAAACACCAAAACAAAGAGAGGGAATTACAAAACGAGTTGAGGATGGTGAGAGAAGAAAGAACGACAGCAGAGAATGAAACGTTAAGGAACCACACTGAGCAGATTGAACAATTAGAAGCCAAAGCAAAGTCGGAGTGTGCGGAGATGAGAAAGGAATTGGAAAAGAAAGTTTCTGAGTTACAGAAACACCAAAACAAAGAGAGGGAATTACAAAACGAGTTGAGGATGGTGAGAGAAGAAAGAACGACAACGGAAAATGAAACGTTAAGAAACCACATTGTACAGATCGAACAGCTGGAAGCGAAGGCCAGATTAAAGAATGAGATGCAAGAAAGAGTAATGATGGAAGAACGAATCAGACAGGAAAAGGAAGTCAGCCAACTGAAAGAAATAACGAGATTGCAGAATGAAGAACAAGAAAGAGTACTGAAAGAACAAGGAATGAGACAGGAGAAGGATATCAGCCAACTGAAGGAAACCACGAGATTGCAGAATGAGATGCAAAAAAGAGTAATGAAGGAAGAACAAATAAGACAGGAGAAGGAAGTCAGCCAACTGAAAGAAATAACGAGATTGCAGAATGAGGAACAAGGAAGACAGTGGAATAGGATATACAAAGAACAAGGAATGAGACAGGAGAAAGAAATCCATCAATTAAAGGAAACTATGAGATTGCAGAACGAGGAACAAGAGAGACAGTGGAATAAAAAACTGAAAGAGTATGAATTTGAAACTGAACGACAAAAGGAAAAAAATAGGTTGGAATACGAGGAGAAGTTGAAGGAGCAAGGAATGAAGCAGGAAGGAGAAATCAGGAGATCGAAGGACACAAGGAGATTGGAGAGGGAAGAACGAGAGGAACAATGGAATAGAAAACAAAAAGAACATGAATCTGAGGTTGACCAATTGAAAGAAAAGCTGAGGCTGGAGTACGAGGAGATAGACAAAGAACAGCGAATGAAACACAAAATGGAGATGAACCAAATGAAGAAAACCATGAAACTGGATAAGGAAAGACAGGAGAGGAAACGAGGAAGAGTAATGAGACAGCAGCAAATGAAACACAAAAAGGAGATTAACCAAATGAAGAAAACCATGAAACTGGAGAAGGAAGGACAGGAGAGGAAACGAGGAAGAGTAGTGAGAGAACAGCGAATGAAACACAGGAAGGAAATGAGCCAATTGAAAGAAACAATGAGATTGGAAAACAAAGAGCAGGAGGAACAGTGGGAGAGAAAACAACAACTATATGAGTGTGAAATTGAACAACTAAAACGGAGAGCGAGACTGGAGTCAACGGAGATTGAGGAGCTCCGGAGGGAGAACGAACAGCTAATGGGGCTCAGAGAGAAAGAACGATTCAGATGGGAAGGAAAAAGGAACCAGTAAGAGACAGAAATAAGGAACAAGGAGAGAAAATGTATAGAGACACGGGAGACAAGAGACGAGGTGAAAGGAAATGCGAGGGAGAGAAAAGAACAATTAAAACGGAAAGCAAGGAGGAGGTACGCGGAGATCGTGAAAGAGCAAGGAGTGAAAAACAGGGAAGGACGGCAGCGACTTAAGGAGAAAGCAAGGTTGACCTACATAAAGATAAGGGAAAGACGCCAGAAAGAAGCAGAGACCAATAGACACGAGGAGACGACAGAAAGAATAAAATGTATAGAGACATGGGAGATAGAGGGTGAATTGGACAAGGTTAGTGACGCACACACACACACACAGAGGTAGTGGAGGATAATGGGGGTGAGCTCGTGGACTGGGTGGAGGCCCGGTGCGAGCAGCTGGATGGCCTCCTCCAGGAACGAGGGGAGGGAGTATGCCCCCTTGAGGCGAGTCACGACCAGGTGAGTTCGGTCGTGCTTTGCGAGGTCGAGGGGAGGAGTGCTGTGGACAGGTGCACGGAGAGCTTGGGGGGTATAGAGGCCCCGGAGACCCTTGTGGGGACACGAATCCCCAGTGTGGTTGTCCCTGTGTGTGTGGTGCAAGGTGTGAGTGCGTCCCCGTGTGTGGAAGCAACCCCGTGTGTGAGTGGTGTGGTGGCGAGTGTGCCGGAGTGTGTGCTTCCCAGCATGCCGTGTGTGGGTGAGGAACCGTGTGTGAGTGTCGCCGTGTGTGTGAGTGAAACGGCCAGTATGAGTGAGGCACCGCGGGCGAGTGCCCCCGCGTGTGTGAGTGGTATGGTTTGTGTGAGGGAAATGGCACGAGTGAGTGGAAGGCCGCGAGTGAGTGGAGCCACGTGTGCAAGGGAGATGGCATGCGTGAGTGAACGGCCGAGTGCAAGGGAGACCGTGTGTGTGAGAGAGCGGTATGTAAGGGAGATGTCGGTGGGCATGTGTGAACATGCAGCCGCGTCTCCCGGTGTGAGTTCAATGGAGTGGAGTGTGAGCGTCGTAACACGCAGGTGTGCGTGGGTCGAATGGCGACGACGGCGACATGAGAGGAAAGAAAGCCGAGTAGCGGCTGTAGTTGTTTCGGGGACCGTGCCGGGTTCACCCAGCAGTGAGCACGAGGTCCGTGCTGTGCAACGCACGAGGCCCCCACGTGCTTGCTTGCGAGAGTGAAGTCCCGGTCCGGAAACGCACGCGGTGGATTTGCCGATCCCGCGGACAGACAAAGTTTAGGCAGGATTACGGATTTGGACCGGACGGGTTCTCCACGCGATCGTGTGTGTTGAGCTCCAACGGGCAAAGCACATGTGTTCGCGTGGGGAACCCCTCGAGACGTGGGGCTTGTGTTTTTTTTATGCGCACGGTGACGTCATGGCTGCACGTGGGGTTGGAATCCGGCAGGAGGGGTATCCCTGCCGGATGGTACTGTCCAAGGAGGGACGAGGTACACGTGCAGCTGCATGACATCACGGGCAGGTGCAAAGTGCGCGAGCTGTGAGTTGCCGCGCTGATGATGCGCATGTAAAAAAAAAAAAAAAAAAAAAAAAAAAAAACAAGCCTCACTTTCGGGTGCACAGGATTCCCGGGCAAGGGGTGGAAGACCCCCTTGACCAGGGCACAGGATGGAAACTAGTTAGGGGGAAGGGTTAGCTTAGCTAGACCGGCTCCATGGGGCAGGGGTAAGTCCTCATGGGGCCCGTGGAATGGATTAGTTCGAGAGATGATAGCGAGATTTAGGTTGGGTAAATAATTTTTGGGACATTTTAGAACAGTGACAGACAGTGAATGTGTAATGGGGACGTAGCTTAGCTACGTAGTGTTAAAAGGAACGTGCTACTAGTTTAAGGGACGACGTGGGAGCACGAGTTAGTTAGGGGAGGTAGTTAGAAGGATGGCAGAGTTCAGCGGTGTGTGTGTTGAAGAGTTGTGAGGTGAGTACATGATGAGTGAGTGAGGCCAGCGGGTCTGTGTGAGTGGAGCGAATGGGGAATGCATGGTGCGATGAGTGATTGGGGGGAGGAGTGACTCCCGCCCAAGGGACCCCGGGGTCAGTGTAGACTGAGTTAGTGGGTTAGTCAAATTAACAAATATGGAAGTCGTTTTGTTGTTGGTGGGGAAGTAGGCTCGAAACCCGTTTGGAGGGGTGCAGGAGCCCTGTTGACAGGCTGGGAGCGTGGCTGCGAAAGGTGAGTATCGCTGAGTGGGTACCCCGGGCACCAGGCTAGTCGGCCGTAGTAGGCCAAGGGCCCATGGGGGGCCGGGATAGCGTAGTGGGCACGGGTGCGCCTGCTTGGTGCGGGGGCCCGGGGCACCATTAGCCGCGTGGGCAGTGTTGTGGGCACGGGTGACCCTCGGAAAGGGGCCTGGGAAGCCAGCCTGCCACGTGTGCATTTCAGGGGAGGTGCCATGGGGGGCACTCACCGGTGTTAGGGAGCTGGTAGGCTCGGAGGCAGTGTAGTGCCCGGGGGTGCCATCGTCGGAGAATCGGCAGAGGATCGTGCCTGCCAAAGGGAGCCACATGTCCCAGCCATGAGACCGTGTGAGGGCACGGAGAGAAAATTGGGGGGCGAGGCCCGAAATTGTGAGGACACCAACACAGGCGACGGGAATCTGCGTTGTTAGAACCAATAGTTTAAGCGAGAGGCGCTTGTTGAAAGCCCCGGGGTAGTTTAACAGTTAAATGGTTAGGGTAGATTAGGAGATGTACCCCTCCGCACCATCCATCCCCTCACTGTCGTTGTGGGCCGCTGGACCCACTTTGGTTACAGATCGCTGAACTCTGGGGAGGCCATCCTGAGGCTTCGTTGGGCCTCGACACAGGACGCGAGCTCGCCCTTATTCCCCTCCGGGAAGGGAACGTAGGGGTTGGGAGTAGGCTAGGTGACAGGATAGGTTAGCCGAACAAGGAGAGTACAGGGGCTTAGGGGACGATTTATAGAGGGGAAGTGAAAATAAAAAATAAGTTGGGGCTAAATTGGGGTTTGACAAATTAAGGGAGTGGGTATGGACAGTGACAGGCAAAGGCGATAAGGTTGGGAGGGAGACCGTAGGGTAGGTCCGAGCCAGCCTTCCGAGTGGCCAGCACCACCGCACTCCCTCCACCAACCTCCACTGAACGGAAAAGGCTGGCCAGCTTCATCTGCTGGCTGCGTTGCTACAAGGCAAAGGCCGGCCCACTTCATCGGCAGCTGTTGTTTTGCTGCAAGGCCTTTGCCGGCTGGATCGTCTGCAGCTGCTGTGCTGCAAGGCCTGTGCCGGTCGGATTGTCTGCAGCTGCTGTGCTTCAAGGCCTGTGCCGGCCAGATCGTCTGTCGGCTGTGTTTGCCTGCAGCGGCCTTCTTCTGCGGGCTGTGTTTGCCTGCTGCCTTTGCCATGCCATGCCCACTGCCCCTGTTCACCAGCCCCCGTTCAATTTTGCGTTGCCCCCCCCTGTTCATTGCCATGTGCGCCAGGATCAAGGCAACAGTTTGCAAGCTGCGAGAACTGCCCTGTTGGCAGCTACAACACGGGCCTGCAGTGGCGGCCCGTGCACCGTGTTTGCGTCCATCCATTCATCCATCCATTCGTTGTGTTCATTGCGTGTGCCACTTGAGCTGGCACGGAGACTGCGTTCGTGCAGCCCATGCACCGTTGTGGTTCACTGCGTTCAGTTAAAAAGGGAAGGCCTTGGACTGCGTGTGAGCAGCCGGCCACGTTCCCTGTCACCTGCATTGTTTGAGTCAGAGACTCCATGTGAGCAGCCTGGCTCCCTGCTAACTGCTTTCTTTTTGCAGATTCCATTGATCCTGGGCCATGGTTTAGTGTAAAATTTGTAAGTTAAGGTTAAGATGTACTGTACATATGAGTGCGCCCCCGGCATGTCTGTCCTAGCGCCGGCAATTTTATTTAAGTCGTCCGTGTGAGTGAGTTTGTTTAGGTAGTTACTCAGCCCTCAGGTTATTTATTTTGGGGACACGAATACCATGAATGTCGCACTCAAGGATCCGTAGGTAAAATGTACTAGGGGAAAACTACACATGATGGCACACGAAAATTTGACGACTCGGGACGAGTCTGTAAAAAGGGGAGGGGGTAGTGTTGTGCTTGACGAAATTCGCAAACCACCATTCACGTCCCTTAGGTGAGATATCTCTGTAAGTATATGTGTAGTTAAGCCCAAACCCGTTGTTTAGAGGGGAATAAATGTCATTCATTCGGGCTGCGACCCTTCTAGATAGCCGTTTTTCTTTTACTATCTTTATTTTGGACCAGCCGCCATTACTACCATTACTACCACCACCAACCACGTCTCAACAGCCATCACACAACAACCACCAACTGCAACGCCGCTTCACAACCACAGCCACGACCTTTACCGTCACAACTCGCTCTCGCAACCATCGCATCACCGTCATTCCTGCGCCGCTTGTGGGCACCGATACTGGACTCGTGCAGGGCGCGCACCGAGCAGCGGGTGCAGAAACACCAGCCTTTCCGAAGAAATCGGATCAAAAACGACTCACGCCCACTTCTGTTCCATCCTATCAGCGAGCATGGGGCGATTTGGCCCCGCCTCCAGGTGCGTCGGAGTAATATCGCTATATGCAGATTCATGGATCAAAAAGCATTCACGCCCACTTTTCCTCTGTCCAATGGGGAGCCAGCCAGAGGTAAAGGGTCGAAGGTGAAGAAGCGAAGCCACGGGGGCCATAAAGGGCCGCGTTCGCTCGCCAAAACGGTAGTTGAGTTGGGAAGAGTCGAAGGAGTTGAGTTGGGAAGAGCCAGTCAAGAGAAGAGTCAGAGAAAGCAGTTGGACGGAGCTGTGGAGAGTGGGAGAGTTGGAGAGGTGGCGGCGGTGAAGGCAGTCGAGGGGGTGCTCGTGTCAGAGTCGGGGAGCTGCGGAGAGGAGAGGCCGGTAACGCGACCGAGGTCGTGGTGGAGACGCTCGTCGCGGGACCCGAGCCAGCGAGATATCCTCCTTCCCCCGAGCATCAACAACCCCCTCCTGTTTCCCCCCGCGCTGAGATAGTGCGAGAAGGGGGCCCCGTTCCCACCCCATACCAGGCAGTCCCAGCGAGGCCCGCGGAGTCGAGGGGCCACCGCCATTTTGCGGCTCATCACCAGACGGGTAGGCTCGACGCGGTCTCGGCCCCAGGCCCGTCTGCCCCCCTCATCGTGGAGGGTGGTCCCTCTTTCTTTTGCTTGGAGTATATGTGTTGTCGGCGCCGTCTGTGAAGTAAAACTGTATAAGTGTTGCCGTGTGCTCGGTAGTCGGTGGTAGATCTGCATTGTGTTTTGCTTTTACATTTGCTTTTTGTGCATTATTGTGTTTCTTCCACTTTTACATTTGCTTTTGGTGTATAATTGTATATGTGTGCTATCCGTGTGCCATCGCGAAATAAATGTGCTCTATGTTGAACTGTTTCTCCCGTTTCGCTTCGTCTTTTCTCTAATTGAATCTCCATCTTACTTCACGTAAAGGGTTGGTCGTGGGCTAAAACGCCCGATAATTAATCGAACCGTCGGGGTTGACGATAACACCGCTCGGTTATCCCGATAGTACGGAACGGGTCGCTTAAAGTGGCCCGTGTCCGAAGTCGACCTGCGGCGAGGTGCGATCGCCCGGTCTACCCTCCGTGTGGGTACTTAGGTAGGTCGAATTTGGCGAGCAACCCTATCCCACGCGGGGGGCCGATTGGCACGATCGTGGTGAGGCCGAAAGGCCCACCCGTGACTAGTTCCCGGCGTTAGTCCGAGAGGGTCACGACGGGATTGTCCGTCCGGTGGGCGACGTGCCGCGATTCGAGTTACGTGGCCGTCCGCACGCCGGCGGGCGCGAATCTGCAACAATATCATGCCTCTGCAGACTGTGCAAGACTGACCCCCACTTTTTCCCTTTTTATCACAGTTGTGCTGTCACATGCAAATTGTATTTTCTTTACATACTTTTATTTTTGGATTGCCGTTAAATTCCAAAAATCATGTTGAATCTGCTCTCGGCAATTTTATAATCGCCTAAGGGAAACTAGCAATTTATAAAACAAGGGAAGCTAAACTTCTTGCAAACTCTGATGCTGATTCCAATGTTTTAACAGTTTTTAAGGCCTTTGCCATGGCCAGATTACGTGCCGAATTTTATTTTCACCAAAATATAAATAATCTAGAACTGTTTAAGCAGGAATGGTGTTATAGGAATGCATTGTGTAAGGTAGACTATAGTGATCTTATTATTTAATTTTAACTTTGTACATGTCCTATTTATTTTGACTTGGCTTGTATGTTATGTGTTACTGTTTTTTCTAAGCTTGTATAAATAAAGGCATACAAAAGTCAAAAGTCTCTCTCTATCTCTCTCTATCTCTCTCTATCTCTCTCTATCTCTCTCTATCTCTCTCTATCTCTCTCTATCTCTCTCTATCTCTCTCTATCTCTCTCTATCTCTCTCTATCTCTCTCTATCTCTCTCTATCTCTCTCTATCTCTCTCTCTCTCTCTCTCTCTCTCTCTCTCTCTCTCTCTCTCTCTCTCTCTCTCTCTCGTATCCCTCCCTCCTGCGGTATAGCAATGTTTGGTGAGGCATAGCTCTGCCCACTCCCGCCGCCAGTCCCACTCCATCCATTCCTCGCTCTTCCTTCCTTTCTAGCTTCCCTCCCTCCTGCCTCCTCTCTCTCCCCTCCCTCTCTCTCCCTTCCCTTCCTCTCTCAACCCCCTCCTTAATACCCCGTTTCAGCAAAGCGATGGGTTGCATTTACTAGTAATAATAATATAAGGAACTTCCATTCCAGAAGAAGCCATTTGGCCAATCAAAGCTTGCGCCATTATCACTAACTTATAGTTGCTTGTCCATACTCCACAGTCTATCCTCATAAAATGCTGAGTGTCAAGCAAGGAAGCAGCACATACCATTTTAATGTCATTGTTATGACTCAGCCAGGGTTCAAACCACCAATCTCCGAGATTCAGAATAGATGCTCCAACCATTACACCACCTTCCTCCCACTCATAGAAGACTAAACCTTGTGGTGAGGCAGTCTCTTGGAAACAACTTGCTTTCTTTTCCTGAAAGGCAAATCCGGTCAACCTCAGATCATTCCAAAAGGCCCAAAACAAGTGTTTCCACTCTCCAGAGAGACAGAAAATAACATCTGGCCAAATTCAAGACTGAACTTCCAAACTTGTCTCCCTCCTCTAAAACTTGGTGGTGCTTTCTTATGTCTCTCTCTGGAGTACACTTCCTCTCCATCCCTTCACTTACTTTAAATGGCACCACAGCAGAATCTGCTAGTGAAAAGGCTGAATGCCTCAATTCTGCATTTACTTCGAAATAGTGTGTCTCCAACACCGTTTTCTCTGTACAGGATGGCAGACGTATCGAAAACTCAAGATATGTCCAGAGAGATATCCCTGATCTCGCATCTGACATTGAGAGCCTCCATCCATTGTTGGAAGAGTGATCTGGTCTGAATCCAAATTGATGATCTGAGATGAGGTTATTTGAGAAAAGGAATGCTTTTATGTCAACTACGATGATGTATTCACTGACCTTCATGATGATTGGAAGTAGGCTAATTGGTCTGTGGTTTAGAGGATTCGTTTTTGCACCATTTTATGAAATGCAGTGATGTTGGCTGACTTTCAAGCAAAGGGAAGATGACCTCAGGCAAATGACAGGGTGTGTGTGTGTGTGTGTGTGTGTGTGTGTGTGTGTGTGTGTGTGTGTGTGTGTGTGTGTGTGTGTGTGTGTGAGAGAGAGAGAGAGAGAGAGAGAGAGAGAGAGAGAGAGAGAGAGAGAGAGAGAGAGAGAGAGAGAGAGAGAGAGAAAGAAAGAGAGAGAAAGAGAGAGAGAGAGAGAGACAGAGAGACAGAGAGACAGAGAGACAGAGAGACAGAGAGACAGAGAGACAGAGAGACAGAGAGACAGAGAGACAGAGAGACAGAGAGACAGAGGTTGAGGACACAATATTTGCAATCAAACACAGAATTGAGCCATTCAGCCTTCTCACGAGCGGAGTCGGCTTTGGTGCCATTTTAGGGAAGGGATGGAGGGGGAGCATACACCAGAGAAAGACTTAACAAGGTACCATCAGATTTTAGAGAGCGAGACACAAGTTTGGAACTTCAATCTTGAGGTTGGAAAGATGTTGTTTTCTGGCTCTTCTGAGAGTGGGCATACATTTGTCGGAGGCTTTGGGGAATGATCTGAGATTTACTTAGTTTGGGTTTGCAATCCAGGAAAAGAAAGCAAGTTGTTTCAGAGCAACTGCATCACTACAGGATCCAGTGCAACATGGGCAGGAAGAAGGGTAGGATAAATAAATTCAAGATGGGATGGATCTGTGCATACGAGAAAGCAGGTTTCTTTTTGAAAGAATTCCCAGGCTGAGGTCATTTCAAAGGTGGGAGATATAGAAGACCAGTCCTCAAGTGTGATGGCTGCTTTCATTTCCTGCCAGTTTGCCTGAATGAACTGCCAGACTGTATGGGGAATAAGACTGTGGAGGACACTTGGAAAGCTGACAAGGAGGTCTCTCTGTTTTCTCTTCACTCATACATCTGATAGTTTGTGTCTCACTATTTCCCCACCAGCCTAATTTGAGCATATTATCCGTTCCACCAACCTTCATCCTGTAATTAATCTGCAGTATATTTGAGTTGTAATTTTAGAAAAGCAGAAGAAGAAGAAGAAGAAGAAGAAGAAGAAGAAGAAGAAGAAGAAGAAGAAGCTTATAATTCATGACACAAAGCTTGGAGGTAAGGTGGATAGCAGAGGGGGTGGTGATCAGGTTCAGGAGAGCATTGATACTTGCATAGATTGGGTAAAAGATTAGCAGATAAAATTCAACCTGAGAAAGTGTAAGGTGTTGGGGATGGGAAAGAACAATGAAAATGGAGATTACAGGATGCAAGGGGTAATTTTGGAGCATGTCACACAGGAGAAGGATCTGGGGGTGGTTATAGATATGGGAGGTAAGCAAGGAGGTAAGCACAATGCCAGGTAGCTATCGGTAAAGCAAATGGGGTTTTAGGCTGTATTCGGAGAGGGATCATCTATAAATCAAAAGAGGTGGGGTTAATATTGTACAGGAATTTAGTGAGGCCACATCTGGAATATTGTGTGCAGCTTTGGTCACCAAAATTATGGAAGGACAGATGCCATCGAGAGGGTTCAGCACAGGGCTACGAGATTAATTCTGGGCCTAGCTAAACTCAGCTATGAGGAGCGGCTGAGGAAGACAGGGCTTTATACACTAGAAAGGAGGTGGTTACGAGGACATATGATAGAGATGTTTAAGATAATGAAAGGTATAGATAAAATATGTGCAGATGAATTATTCAAAAGAGTAGACAGTGATAGGACCAGGGGCCATAGCCCGATAGTAAAGAAGAGGAGAGTTAAGACGGTAGCAAGGCAGGTAAGGGGACTTTCACTCAGAGAGGAGTTAATGCATGGAATGGTCTCCCTGGAAAGGTAGTGGCAGCAAAAACATAAGCTAAGTTTAAATTGGAATTAGATGGGTACCTGGAAGTTATGGAGATTGAGAGGTACGGGGATGTTGATAGGACTTTAAGTAGTTTTGAGCATTGATGTGTGATTGTGTGCATGTGTATGGAGTGCTGTTGGATGGGATCTTGTCAAGGGGTATTGTGTGGTTGATGTATGTTTTTAACCAAGCTCATTCCCCCTCCCCTGAGGGGAAGAAGATAAAGAATTTTTTTTTTTTTAAATTTTCTTCCTTGGATCTTGTGTGGATAAATTTGTATGGTGTTCATGCAGGCATGATGGACTGAATAGCCTCCACCTGTGTGTGATTTCCTTGTATAATAACATGTGTGGGAGTATTGCAAGACCCTTGCTAATCTGTCAACAAATGTTCACAGGATATATGATTTTAACTTGGGATCGCAGCATCACAAGGTAAGTACTCAGATTGGAATACAAGGAGGAAAAATAAAATAGATCATCTGACATTTTTAACTTGTTCCCCAACAAGAACAATTTCATTTCTTGAATTGCCCTTACATCATAAATGTCAAAAAAGCATGCTTCACAGACAATGGAAGCGGAGGCCTACCTGGAGCATTCTTTCTCATGTTTATGGTCATTGCAATCACACACGTTATTGCAAAGGAAAGTGTAATACATGTCAAAGGCTCACGAATCTGGCAGGAAAGGTCTGTCGGCCTCCCAAAAAATGTCACACTGATGACAAAGCAAGCCATTAGGGTGACCAACAAAATACCAATCAATTTCCCCTTTACGGTCCATATTGGAGTCAGCTTGAAGTAAGATAAAATTAAGATTCCTGTAACTATTGTTGACGTGATTCCTAATACATTTAGAGAAAGTAGAATAATACCAAGTGGACCTGTAAATGCTAAGTATTCTTCAGGCATTGTAATACAGGCAGTGTGCTGTACATTAGACCAGAGATTTGGTGAGCATCGATGACAATCCTGTGCATCTGCAAGGTAATAACATGGAATAATATCCATTTAATTTTTTGTAGCTACAGGATTAC
The DNA here is from genome assembly GCF_056783735.1 of Eptatretus burgeri. Lineage (NCBI taxonomy): Eukaryota > Metazoa > Chordata > Myxini > Myxiniformes > Myxinidae > Eptatretus > Eptatretus burgeri. Next base: position 82,571,087 of record NC_140961.1, on the reverse strand, counting down.
AAGTATTATTTATTGTTTGAGTGGGATTTTGCTGTTTTTGCGGGAAGTGGGGAAAACGTTGGGCTGGAGACCAAACCGGAAATGGCTGCAATGTGAAGTCAGAAGAAGAAGAAATAAAGAAGATTATTCCGTCGTGTTTCTTCAAAGCGTTATACCAATTGTACGCTTTTTCTTTAGGAAAAGAAATATATGAATGATTTCGTTGTACATATACATATTCTTCAGCTTAGAACTTGAGGATCCTAACATCATTAATGAAAGTTCCTTTTCTCTCTCTGAAGTTCTTGGTCAAGACACTAATATTGTCACTTCTGCCAACGTGACTCATGGTGACATAGAGCTGTCCATGACTGAAGAAATCAGTCTTCAGATGCCGACCTTTTCCAATGTCTGACCTTGAGCCTTGTTACTGGTCATTGCAAAGCAGAGGTGGACAGGGAATTGCTTTCGCTGCATCTGGAAAGGGAACAGGTTTTCAGATGGAATACTGGGAATCCTCTGGATAAATAGCTTCTTTCCAGCATGTTGCCCAGTAGCTAGTGTCGCATCAATAAGATGCAGCATCAGGTTGTCCACAATATATTGACTACCATTACAATGGCCATTTTTGGGGTCAAAATTTCACAGCAACATGATCGGAGCTCCATTCTTGAGGCAGAGCTTGTGAGGAGGCATTCCTTAAGCACAAAACAAGATAAAGGATTCCACTGGATACTGGTGTGTGTTCTCTTCGCCAGTTATCTTGTCACTGCTCAAGGAGACAGATTCCGTCCCCAGGAATTGTCAATGTATGATATCATTCACCTCATCAACCGCTTCATTCGTAGGACAAAGGATGGTTCAGCTACAAAGCCAGTTCCTGTCAGCATGCAAGGTGCTCACGTTGCTGAATATAACATCAATGAGGCTCTTAACGTTTTTTCCTTGGATCAGTTAGTTCTCCTTGACTTGAACTTTGAACTCGCTGATTTCTGCATTGATGGGGAGCCTTCCCTCTCCGATTTGTAAAAGTTCCTTTGAAAATTTTTCATCTCTACTTCCTGCATGATACACCCGCATGTTCTTTGTCAATCGATGCACATGGACTTGTCTCCAGAGGGGGGACTGCTTCAGAGTGGCAGCAACCTTGTCAGCGCAGCCTCTTCTTCGGATGACAGGCAGGATCTGTCTCCATTCTCCAGAGAATATGATGGTGATTCCTCCAAAAGGCCGATCTGTCTCACACATATCACAGAATGTTCGGGCCAAAGCTTCGATAATACGCCAGTCGCACATGGAGACTTCGTCAATGATCAACAGATGACATTGCTTGATCAACTGTCCTGTACTGTCTCGCTTGGTGATGTTGCATGCTAATTCCTCCTTGATTGATAGTGGTACTTTTCAGCGAGAGTGAAGTGTCCAACCATTTGGGAGAAGGGTTGCTGCAATTCCAATCATAGCTGTGGCAAACGCAACTTTATTCTCAGAGCGAATTTGAGCCAGCAGTATACAGATGAGAAAGGTTTTCCTGGTACCTCCTGGAGCATCCAAACTGAACAACTGACCCCTCTCTTTACGCACCGAGTCTATTATGGCTTCATAGAACAGTTGCTGCTCCTCATTCAGTTTGGCTGATTTTCATCGACGTACTCTTCCTGTTCTTGCACATTGTAGTTTATCTCTTCTTCGATGATTCTCGCCTGCTCAAGTTGCTCCGCAAGGGCCCTGTTCAGCTTAGGAAGCTGGAAGTCCTTCTCCAGATCAAGCCTATGCTGCTGAACAATCATTTGGATCTGCAGGAGGGTGGTATGAACTGAAGCTTCTGTTGGCTCCAGCAGGTTGGCCTTGTGAAGGGTATCTTTCATCAGTATCCCCTTGTGGCGGTTCCAGAAATCCAACGGATTTGTAGGCTGCACAAAGATCAGTGTGTGTGCAAAAACCTCACGCAATGTGGAGCCAAATCTGATGGAGGTAGCTTCTTCCATCGATCAGTCGATTTCAGCGTCATCATCCAGGAAGCCCCTGGCAAGGCAGGCAGCTTGATGGGTGGGATACTCAACCCCATTGTACGTTCGCAGATCTCTGAAGGAAGTTGATGCGGCCATCACGTGAAGCAACATCCGCTGATAGAAGAGCTCGCTCTGCCTCCTACTCAGATTTATGACTGGAATCCTTCCAATATGTCTGAGCAGGCCTGGTTGGGATCATCACCACTGTGGTCCAGTTTCATCACATGAGCCCGCTTCTTCCAGGTGTTCTGCACCCATCTAAAGTGCTTGAATACATCAAGGTATGTGATCTTCACATCAGTATTCTGGTTCAGCTTGAAGAACTCTGTGAGTTTGGTTTTCGGTGGACCATTGTTGACAATGTCATGCAGATCAACTGGTTGTAACAGGATGAGTTGCTTATCTTCCAAGTGAATTGGAAGCTTCTGCATAGGAGGCTTCTTTTTTCTGGATGAGGAACTCATACAGGCACCAGTAAGCTTCAGATACACTGATGTGTCTCACATTCACAAAACACTATTTCATCATTAGTGATATCTGCTTCTTCTCCATTGGCCAGCTTTATGATATCATGGTCGCTGCCCATGGTCAAATATTTGTAGATATACTTGACACTGGACACTGAGTTAAGAACCTTGATGTTAATGTGGGTGTTATATTTCAAGGACAGCAGCGGATTGAAGGGCACAATCCATTCGTTGTTGACTTCGATATCCTGTCCTCGCACCTTCTTCTTGTGTGTCTGGCCACCTTGTGCTGGAGAATGGCATCGATAGACTGGATACGTAGAGTTCGTTGCCATGGTATACTCTACACAGTGTTTTGGGAAGTCCTTGTAGCAATTCCATGCTTCCCTATATCGAGACATGCAAGGTGAACTCTGGTTTAGAACACCACACAGACTGTGGATGTTGTTGCGTGTGATTATCTCATGCAGTTTTGGGTTGATATTCAGATTAAGAATCTCGGCTGACACGATTCCATCAATGTCCTTGGGTTCTCGTGGCTTGTATTCGTCAGCAAGTATCAGCAGGGTGTGGCAGTGTGGAAAGCCACACTTCTGATCCTCCTTCATGCCGAAGTAGGCCACCACTTTGCCCAGCCTTCCACTCTTCAGTTCCGCAATGAGAGATTTAAGCTTGATATGGAAGACGAGTGCAGTAAGGTCAGGCCGATCACAGAGCTACTTACATGGGAACAGTGAGTTTGTGATCTCTGGCCACTGTGGGTTGCAAGTAAATGTCATGAAGAGATCAGGTTTACCAAGGGATCGGACGATGGCCATAGCATCTTGAAAGGCTTCAGCGTACCACCGAGGAGAGCCATAGATTGATTGTGGTAGGATGATCTTTGTTCATGCCCGCATCACTTCTTTGTTATCTATAGCATCCATCAGGCCTTGGCACTTCTCTGCACGGATCGTCTTCTGATTGTTCCTTACCCTCCGAAGTCGTGAAGCTTCATCCTTGGCATATTGGTCGCATGCTGTGTATGTCATCTACATCTCATGACTTGATTGAAATGTTAATCTCTGATCTGAAGGCAGAACCTTGCGAACTCATTTGGCAATATAGTTCCTCATCCTTTTGCATGGGGTATGTCGATCTTGAATCCTTCTTCACCATTGGGGAACATCAGCACGGAGTGAAGAGGATCGTAGCTCCGGTGCAGCTCCGTGATGGATTGCAGTCTACCTTCGCGTTTATGGAGGATGACGTTCAAATGGTCGACATGCTCACCTGAAGGGCGTTTTCTTGCATCCAGTACCATGGTGATGTCATTGTCTGCTTCCATCAACTCAAGGACACACTTTCGAGACTGGATGTAGGCATTGTTCTGATGCAGCCAGTCTTGGAGAGGCTTCAGGATGATAATATTACCGTTGAGCTCTTCATTAAATCGCAGTCGGCTTTTCAGTTCGTCACTGTCGTGGAACCATATATGAGCGAACGTCGGATGCGATTGATCATTTTCTGGCTGAAGTGGCCCAATGCGATGGTAGACTTTACCTTGAAGCTTCACCATGGGGCTGAATCCTGGCATGAAGTGCTCATTGATGCCAATCAATGCCATGGCCAAGGCATTGTTGAAGTAGAGTATCTTCTAAATAAACTCCTTTCAGCTGAACAGGACTTGAAAATCTTCAGGGTAGGTATCGAGGAGATCGATTGCAACTTTGCCATACTCAAAGCAAAATCCAAATCATTCGTCTTTCCGGCAGTAGGCCTTGCAGAAGGGGCACTTAAGCCCTGTATCGTACAGACTTGGCAGCTTGTGATCTTGCTTCTTTGCTGGGTAGTTGGCTTCTTTGAAGTGCTTGACATCAAACACAGCTCCAATCCTCCTCTTTTTAGTTAGAGTCACTTGAAGCTGGACTTTCCTAGCGCTCTGGTGTGCAGCTGTTACGCTCTTGTTCACCAGCTCTGTATTCAGCGGACTGCCTGCGAGTCTGGTGTGCAGCTGTGTCATGCTCTTGTTCACCAGCTCTGTATTCAGCGGACTGCCTGCAAGTCTGGTGTGCAGCTGTGTCATGCTCTTGTTCACCAGCTCTTCTTTGGGCGGACTGTCTGTGAGCCTGGTGTGCAGCTGTGTCATGTTCTTGTTCACCAGCTCTGTAGTCAGCGGACTGCCTGCGAGTCTGGTGTGCAGCTGTGTCATGCTCTTGTTCACCAGCTCTTCTTTGGGCGGACTGTCTGTGAGTCTGGTGTGCAGCTGTGTCATGTTCTTGTTCACCAGCTCTGTAGTCAGCGGACTGCCTGCGAGTCTGGTGTGCAGCTGTGTCACACTCTTGTTCCTGTTTCCGATAGTCCTCGTCCAGTATCGCCTGCTTTCTTGCAGCAGCTGTTTTTTTGATGTCTTCATTGACAAAGATTTGCGTTTGGGGGGAATTTTACCGATTCGCTGTGTTCACGGTTTCAATGTGTACACGGTTTCAATTACGCTGTCTGGTGTGCAGCTATGTCACGCTCTTGTTCATGTTTCCAATTCTAGCCTGCTGATTCGCTGTGTTCAAGGTTGCAATTATATGGTGGTTTTGACGTCAAGGTTTGAGACCAAACCTGAAATTAAAAAAAAATAATAATAATAATATGCCTAAGTTACTCCAAGGGGTCCCAGGATTACACACAAAAATGGTTGCGATCAGTTCAGCCGTTTTTGTAGTACCTGGGAACAGACGGACGGACGGACGGACGGACGGACATTTTGTGAATTATAGTAAGATAGTAATATGCCTCTGCCATCAGTGATACAGTATGTTACAGTTGGCCCATTGCACACTTTATTGGAAGAATTTGATTGTACACCATTACCCAGTTGTAGAAGGCATTTGACATATTTCTCGCCATGCTCATCAATGCCACCATGCCATACTCATATTTTCATAGCTCATAAATGTGGAAGTGCTGCAATACAGCAGAGCATTTAATTAATGCATCCGTTATTTGTGCCCATGAAACACTTTACTACAGGCAGGGCTTGGTGGAAGTCCCTGCCAAGTAAAATTATATTGCCTCTGAATGGCAAATCCTCCTGCATCAGATCACGCAATGTCCAGTCCAGTGCCTCAAGCATAGAGCGATGCGCCAGGTATGCTTCATCCCACACACAGAGCTGCCTGGCAGATATGTGTGGCAAGCTCAGTTTGGCAAGCGCAATCAAGCTAAAACCTTTTTTTATCCAAATTGCTTATCACTTTATTTGGGTGGTGCATTGGCAACAAATCGCTGCTTCAATGAAAATATGAAATAACCTGGGTTACGTACATAAAGTTAAAACATGGCCACTGCTAATGTGCATATATAACACATCGTGGTTATATCACTCCGATAGATTGCAATTGCATTAGCCCATAATGGGAGGCTAAAATATGAAGCCTGAGGCCTATCACCTTCACATGGGCTTTGATGCTTATCGGCTCCAATCTTTATATATTTATGGTCTTTGATGGTTTGGGTTGTGTTGCACTGAATAGAAAAGTTATAGGGCATGGCGATTGTGAATACGAGACTTCCGAATACGTATTTAAGCTTTCCAGAGCAAGAAAATGGTGGTCATATAATTCCTGCTTACATTTGTGGCCATAGTTCGATGAGCTATCTTGCCTATAAGTTTTGACCGAAAGGCTTCAGAACGCAGCCACGCAGACAGCTTCATTACATTTTTACTGTAAGTTGTAGTAATTCTAAATAAATAAAAAAAATTGTTTCAAAATAAAATTCAGAACTTAAAGAAAATATTATTTCAAAAATCAAATCAAAAATTTGAGAACTTCAAAATTTCAAGATATGGAATTTCAAAATGATATTTTAACAAAAAATGCAAAATTTTCAAAATAATATTCAAGATTTCCAATTATATGAAAAATTCAAGACATTTTTCAGAATTACAAAAACACGAGTTGAAAAGGAAAGACTTTATGATGTGTTAAAAAGGAAAGATTTAATTTTGTTTTCACCTTGGTGTAGTGTGTTAATCCAGTATTAATGTGTTCTTGCATGTGTTCATGTTCTGTGAGTTATTGGGTGCAAGACTTAAGAAAAAAGTCGATTACTTTGGAGAACCACATTGCATTCTCTTGGATAGATGCTGTAAGGGATGCATTGGGGAATTTAAAAGGGAGCAAGAACTTTGGATTGCACTCATACAAAGGTTTTAAGATGTAGCGTAACCTGCTTTCGGTCTGAATAACACATTGATGTTTGTTACAAATCAACATTAATGTTGAGAGGAATGAACGACAGATTGAGGTGTAAATCACTTACCACTACTGTTTGAGTAGTACCCATCTTTGCAGAAAATGCAATCAAAACAGCAAAAAGGCTCGCCTTTGCGTGATATTTTGCGAGTTCCAGGGTTGCATAGCTCACTGCACACTGAACGTGGTACCTAAATGCAATGAGAGAAACAAACATTGTATCACTAAGACTGACATCATTGATAAATAGGTTCAACTTACCAAGCAGTTTGATACTTTGGCAAATAAAATTTCCCCAGCTATAAGATGTTTCAAGGAATTAGAAAATGAATTGTCTGTAAGAACGCAGATGTATTTTGTGATGTATTCAAAATACAATGCTATTGTATTCACAATTCCTTTTAAATAAATTTTTTACTCCATTTTTTGTGTATCTCCATCTATGCAGTGATCCAAAGCTCGTGGAGAATTTACTTTTTGCATACAAATTCGAGGCAATTGGAGAAGTGAGAACATACAACAGATCAGGACATAACAGAACAAAAGGAACAGTTGGAGAGAGAGGGGTAAGCACAACAGCAGGCACATAATAGAATAGGAGACATGGACTAATAAGGGATGTGGTCAAGAACGAGTGGTAGTGAGGGATGCACAGGGTGGACAAGATGGATACAAGCAATCAGGAAGAAAAAAAAAATGGAAATTTGGAAAGTGGTTGGTTGGTGTGGGGGAAAAAGCTCGGTTGACGGGGATAGAAAATAGCATGTTTTGGATGGGGGATGAATCAGTTTGGGGTGGGGTTAGGGGAGGGGGGTGAACAGGGGTAAAAAAAAATATCATGGTTAGGGATGGGGAATGTATCACTTCAGATCAGGTCAGGAATGGGACATGCACCGGAGCAGCGTGTTGCTGCATCCACTTTCCACCAGGACTCCAGGGTCCTCTGTCTGGCAATCCCCAGGCAAATACTTGCGCATCCCCATGTTGTGGAACTCTGAATATTCAAGGTAACTCTTATTACTCAATGTAGCTCTTGATATGATATTCAATTTCCACTCAACGCAAACTACAATCCAATCAGAGAATATTTATTTCGCGTGATATCATGGAGCAAAGGAGCATCGATGTAAATACATACAATGGTCTCAGCTAAATCGGAGTTACAGAAATCATGTGTGTGTGTGTGTGTGTGTGTGTGTGTGTGTGTGTGTGTGTGTGTGTGTGTGTGTGTGTGTGTGTGTGTGTGTATGTGTGTGTATGTGTGTGTATGTGTGTGTATGTATATATATATATATATATATATATATATATATATATATATATATATATAGTATTTATTCTAATATAAGCCCTGGGCATTTATTAGAATACCAGTTTGATCAAGGAGGGGAGGGGGCCTTTATGAGAGACAATCTACAAACATACAAAAAAAAATTATTTTTTTATTTGTTTTATTATGAAGATACCAGTATTGTCAAGGTAGAGGGGTATAAATTATGTGAGTAAGTGAGGGATTATATTGTACATTTACATTTAACATAGAAGACAATGGGAGTAACAATGTTATACCATTGTATATTTATGGATTTAGCTGAAATAAACAATTCAAACAAATATTTTGTTCATATTTGTGATTCTTATTACTGTATATGAGAGATTTTATGTAAAAACAAAGATTACACAAGAATACATGCTTCATGAAAACAATCCAGTATTAATGCAGGTGTTAGCAACAATACAGTGAATTAAATCGGCATGGCAGAGTGGGTGCACCAGTTGCCTTTATATCAAAGTATTACATAACTTGAGGGAATGTTTAATCTGTGGCATTGCCATCATCTGAGCCATAATAATAGAAGTCCTCAGAGTCTGCCTCTGACTCAATATCTTGATCATCATCATCATCCTGAATTTGATTGATCTGTTGGTCACAGACAATGAAACAATTGTCTCAATTGTTTCACACCGGGTGATGGGGGAGGGGGGAGGTGGCTATTATTAGAGACACCCTTGAAACATGAAAATTTTCTCAAAGAGGGGGAGGGGGGCCTTTATTATAAGGGGGGCTTCTATTATAGTAAATACGGTATGTATATATATATATATATATATATATATATATATATATATATATATATATATATATATATATATATATATATATATATATATATATATATATATAGTAATGTCGAAGGGAAGGTGGGGAAAGTTAAGGGGGGCCGAGGAGAAGAACAGAGAACAAGAAGAGGAGGAGGGGAGTTGGGTCATAACGATCCATATCTGACCTTGACTGGGCCAGTTTTCACATTAGAAAAGCAGGGCAAGGGTACAACTGCAAGCAAAACAATTCTGGACAGATTCAGGCTGTGGAAAGGCTAAGAGAGTTGGTGTTAGGCCTTGAGCAAAGCAAGAGAAGATACAAGTTCCAACAAAATACATTTGATTAAAATATGTTCGATTTTATGTTCCAATAAATGAGTTACAAAGAAATGAATACATGTCAGTAATTGAAGCAGTCATTGAAACAGTAATTAAGGAAAACAGGTGTAATAGTAATTGACTACAATTCATATGCATTGAGTAAGTACAGTAATCATCGAACTACCATTTAAAAATGAAGTTTGCTTCAACAACATCTCCTTGAGATGCCGATCAACCTGCTGTAACCACAAGGCACGTGGTTGGCCCTTTGACCTCCTCCACTCACGAGGCTTCTTCGTTGAGATAATCTGGTGAAGGAATCAGCGTCAGAAAAATGAGCCACATGTCCATGCAGCCGCAGCTGACACAAATGGCCTATGCAGGTAACAAAGCTCATTTGAGTCTCTCTCAGAAACTGCTTGATGGACACAAAACCTGACCAGTGATAACCAAGGATTTTCTGAAGAGACCTGGTACCAAAGGAATTAAGTCTCCATCTCAGATTCCAAGTCTCACATCCATAGAGCAAGACTGCAAGCAGCAATGACCTGAAGACTCAAACTCTTGTCCTCCTGCACAGGTAGCGGCAGTGCGATACCCCTTGAACCAGTGAATCCATGACTCCTCAGACCTGACCCAGACATCTATTGACCTCTGGCTCACAACCAGCAGAGACATGAATATCACTACCAAGGCAAGTGAATCTCTCCATGACCTCAACATCCTCACCACAAAGAGGGACAGACAGATGGCAGCATACAAGATGTCATATAAAACCTGTATCTCTTAGTTTTGTCCCAGGAAACCAGTAATCCCAGTGGATCCAACTCCTCATTCAGTGGGTCGAGGGCCTCCATCAGGATATCCAGAGACAAACATGAAAGCATCATCTGCAAAATAAATGTCAGAGATCTTGACATTCCCAAACGATGCACCGCAGCTTGATCTCTCCAACATGCTCCCCAGATTTCAGTCCATACAAGTGATGAAAAGTGTGGGGACCAGTACATATCTTGACAAACTCCAGTAACAACTGGAAATAAGTTGGAGATGGTATCACCACATCTCACAGCACTGTCAGTACCAGAGTAGAGTTCAGACATCAGATTGATCACTTTTGGTGGCACCGCACGAATACCAAGAATCCTCCAGAGGGCATCCCGATTCACTGAATGTAACAGCTGGCAGAGATTAACATAGGATGCAAGCAGCCCATGGCGAAACTGTCTGCATTCGGTGAGGACCCAAAGAGCAAGGATATGATCAATCGTTGACCTCTTTGGTGTAAAGCCTGACTGCTCTGGATGCTGGTGCTCAAGCAGATGGTAGTGAACCCCATCAATAATTATCCGAGCAAGACCTTTCCTCGCACTGAGAGAAGCAGCACCCCTCGATAGTTGTTGCAGTCCTGGTGATTACCCTTATCTTTCCAGAGAGGGGCAACAATGCCCCTCTTCCAGTCAGTTGGGGTGATGCTTGTGTTCCAGGCAGATCAAAGAACTGCATGCAACAACACAATTACAACATTTACACCAGCCTTGAGAAGTTCAGCACGGATGCCACAAATCCCAGATGCTTCACACCCATTTCAACTAGTTCACTACAGCCTGTGCTGCAACAAATGAAAGTGAATCACAGTTGATTGGAGGGTCACCAATAAGGTTTAGTAACACCACTGACATCCAACTCGACAGCTGGTAGAACAGCCTGGTACAGCCGCTCAAAGTAACCGGCCCAGACCGGCCTTCACTTTGGACTCCTCTGTCAAGAGCCCACCACCCTCCGCTCTAACTGCAGTACACTAAGGGACGGGCTTGAAGGAACGCAATGCACAAATTCCTCTGCAAGCAGGACGAGAATCGCTTGAACACAGGCGATGCTCTACACCCTCACAGCTTCCTCACACATAGGACTCCTTGTCCACCCTTAGTGCAGGTATATTTTTATGCCTCAGCTCCCTAAACAGCTCAGCCCTGCCTTTAAGCTTGGCACTGCGACTCTGTTCATTGGGATCCAGTGTCTCCTGAGAGACAAAATTCTTCACACTGCGGTGAGTTTCAAAACATCCACCGGCAGCATCAATGATGGTGGTCTTGAAGGCACTCCACAACTCTTCAGGGTTTCCCAAAGCACCAAGATCCCCCAAATCCCCACGCAGCCTGTTTGTAAACTCATCTACCCTCTCATCCTTGAGCTTGCCAACATCCAGTCTAGGGTGGGATGGTACCATTCTCCTGGATTTCAGCTGCAACTTCAGAGTTGCCACAACAAGCATGTGGTCAGTATTGAGGAACTTGACATTCCGGTAGATGCTGCAGTTGTGGACCACCCTCCAGTGACCATCAACGAGCACGTGGTCAATCTCCTTTGCCACACCACCTGCATTGGAATACCACGTCCAGCGATGAGCCTGTGGGTGCTGAAACCATGAACCAGCCACTCTAATCCATGACATCTTGCAAAGTCAAGGAACTTAGTGCTATTGTGGTTCACAGTTCAAGACCCATGGTTCCCTATAATGTCTCGTAACCATCCCTATCAGTTACATTCTGCATTGAAATCCCCCAAGATGAGAAGAGTATCTTGCCTGGGATACTAATCAACCACAGACTTGAGCACGGCATAGAATGTATCCTTCACGGTGAGATCTCTCACCTCAGTCGGTGCAAATACAGAGAGCAGGGAAACGACAACCAAGGAGTGATGAATACTTTGTCTCATGAAACGCTCGTTGACTGGTGTTATCTCAATTATCATTGGAGTCAGATTGTTGGACACAGCAACAGCAACTCCTTGGGCATGGTAACCATCAGAGTGACCAGACCAATAGTTAGTGTAACCACCTGCCATGATCTCACCTCTATCCAGTCTCCGAATCTCAGAGATACTGCAATACTCATATTCAAACGCTTGAGCTCAGAGGATAACAGAGACAGTTGATCATCCTCTCTTAGAGATAGGATATTCTGGGCACCCACCCGAAGGGACCGACTCAGATTAACCCAAAGAGACCACCTTCTGGTAGACGACACCTCAGCACCACTCCGCCACTCACCACCGCAATCTAACCCTGGAGGTTTACCCTTTGGTTTTCCTCCTATTATCAAGAAATGGAGGTCCCGAAGGCTTTGCCCGAATCCCATCAACTGGTGAGCTGTCGTGTGAAGAGCAGCAGCACAGGAGGTACTCCCGCCGAGTGGGTTTCCAGATTTCCTCACATTTGTGGGTTTTGTGGAATGAAGTGTTTTACACTGGCCGGAGTGCAAATCGTGCCACTAACTTTTGAAAAAAAAAGTAATCCAACTGCAGGAGGACATCCGCAGACACAGTTTGGCACTAGAAATGGATTGCCGTTGGCTCACAAGGAGCTCCTCCACCCATTGACAGGTTTTGTATTTAATCCTGCTGGGTGTCCATATCCATACACCCTCTTCACAAGAAAACCTGGTGGAGGAGACAGTTTAGTCACTGACAAGCCGACCATGAAACAGGTTAGTACAGGTTTACATGTTACCTGTAGCAAGTCACAGATCTCATCTGGCTTGCCCTGACAATAATCACTTCACTCGTCATCATCTGAGATGGTCATGCACAGCTGTCTTGAAGACCTGGAATGAAGAAATAAATTGAAGAGAATGAGTAAGATGGTTCCACAGGCAGAAAAAGGAGGAATTGATGAGTGAAGGGGAGCAGTGTTTCTGAGACCACAATCCTGTCTGCAATGTGAAAGGGGTAGGCCCACAGACTTAGCTTCATCACAGGAGAGTCCAATGATCTTGAAGGCCTTGGTTTCCATGTTATCGAGCTGAACTAAGTGTGAAGCAGGGGCACCATCCAGGAGGGGACAGCACTCCTCAATCAAGTTGTGGATGAAGGTCTTGTAGGTGGATAAGAGTTCAGGTGTGCCTAGAAAGGACTTTGCATGATGGAGGCCCAGTCAGCGACTGGCTTTGGAAGTGAACTTAGTAACATGGTTTGCCCAAGAAAGATCATAGGCGATATTGAGAGCCAAAAATTCAATGTCTTGTTCATATATTGAATACTGTATATAAAAATTAGGGAGAATCAGTTTACATTTATCTGAAAAACACATCATGATCATGGAATGGGTAGTATTATTTCACTTGTGTGGGTTTGATTATTATGACGACACTGAGAAATACCATGGAGATAGGTGATGTGACACCACTAGGGCTAGTTGCCATTAAAAATGCCACTATGGTCTTCCAGCGACCTTCATTCGGTTGTGGGACAACCACCACCACCACCACCACCACAAGAACATGATACAATGGATAATTGACAGAAATTGGAATTTAATCCTTGGCTATGCATGAAGATGCCAAACAGATCAAATAATGAGCCATGCTCTCTCTATACAGAACATCGGTACTGCTGAAGCAGATTCTATGGCTCGGGTTATAATGCGGGATGGGTCACCACTCTGACACAGGTAATCAGGGCAGGAATTTGGAATTTGGCCACGGTGCCGGTGATAGCTCTCCTACTCTTTGTGAAGGACACAGTGGGATCTTTAACCTCCACAAACCAATCCCAGCAGACGGAATGCTGAGTTTAACATCCATCCAAGAGATGGCACACATATTCATGAATCGCCCTGCTTGTGAAACGCCAGGATGACAGTTTATATAGCTGCGCCGAGATTCAAACCCAGTCTTTACAGCTTCAATGTACATACCTCCAGACCATGCCAAAAACACCATACTATTTTATGTTTATGTTTGAACTGCACCGTTTAAATAAAATGTTGATGAGACAAATTAAAATACAATAAAATACAATTTTCGTGTTTTTATATTGAATAAAATTGAATAAAATTAAATTTGGTTTTATTTTTTCATTCCAAATTCTATCAGCATAAATTTAAAGTTGTTCTGCTGACACAGCCTAACAGGAGAATATATTAAAGAAAAACTTGGTGTGAGAACCACTTTTGTGCACTGTTTGGTAAATTTTAAAATCTTAATTATTGACTGGGAACTGGGACAGAAATAATGTGGATTGAACGATCATAATGGATATATTGTTTACATTATTGAGAGTTTCATCTTTGGTTTGCAACAAGAGATATTAATGCTGTGCGGAAAAAGTCTGAAACTTCACATGCTGAATATGGAATGTTCCGGTTTCTGTTTCAGGAGAGGAAAGCACTTTTTTGCCAAGAAACCAAACACCATCCAGCAGACTAAATTAGAATGGCAATCATTCACACTCCATCAAAGGCTGCAGAACTTGATCGGTGATGCACTCACTGCACTTACTCATTGGAGAAAATTACTTTAAACTATTTTAATGATCGTCTTCTCTCAAACCACAGTAAAATGAAATTTACAAATAACATTTTTTTTCTTGTATCACAAATGCTAATGTTGTTGAAGAACAATCTTGTGTCTAATATAAAATACTAGCAAGGGTAACCGGCATTGCCTGATATATTTTTTGTTGGGGCCGAAAACACTTCCCTACACCCACGAAGGAATGGGGTTGGGGATCATTTAATATTACCGTTCACATAGCTGCAAAGGCTGTCACTATAGGGAGATTTTAAAATGTCCCGTCACAGAAGTCTGTCCAACTCACAATCCCATGAGTTTTGCGGAAACCCTGTGAAATGGCAACTGCCAATTGTGACCATGACAATGACACCTGAAACCAGGAGATCGTAAAATCACTTTGTACATAAAGAAATGTACTGTCCCCTACAGGGTGGTCACAAAGTCCCATTACCTCTCAGCCCTCCCTCCCTCCCACCACCCCACCCATCAATCATCATCTTCCCTTGTACGTTTTGTGCATATTTATGTTCATGTTAATACTTTGGTTTTTATGACTATAAAAGTCTTGTGTATTAATATTTTACATTCATACCTTTTGTGTGTTCATAATATTCATTTACCAGGTCCTGCGGATGGGGTAACAGGACTTTATACACTCTGTAGATTATTTGTTAAGAGGCATTGTAAAAGTGTTACCTGAGAAGTGGAATTTGATGTTGTTCATTGAATGGATGCAAGTGAATGTGCCGTTGATGTTTCTGGGTTAAGTTTGACCCCAATCTATAAATATAGTGCTATTCCAGAGAAGAAGATGTACCACCAATTTTGACCATTTCCGGAAGAGGTTCATTTGTATTTAAATATCTGGTAATTATTTTGTATTTACTTATACATATGTGTACTTGGATATAACTGTCAATAATCAAAAAAGCTTTGGCACTATAGACCTATTTTTGAAATTTATTTTTTGCCTAAAACACTCTGTCGTACTCATTGATGAAACTCTAAAAGTTTGATGAAGATCCCTTCAGGCATTTCTCATAAAAATTGCAAAACACACACACACACACACACACACACACACACACACACACACACACACACACACACACACACACACACGGCTCTCTTATGTTAGACTCACGACAAGGTGTTATTTTATAACCAAAATGATTCAGCTCGATTTCTTGATTACTCTGTTTTAACAACAAAAATGCTTTATTTTTCCAAGGATACGAGATAACAATGCTAACTTCGATTGCATTGCATTTGGTTCTGAAGCAATAATTCAAGGTGAAATATGTACAGAATACCTGCCTTTTGCTGAGCACCATTCCATAGAATGCTCTGAGATGAAATGCTTAGTTGTTGATCTGGTACAGCCGAAGAATTAAAGGAACCAACCACGAGGAACTCTATCTTAAGGGAGTCATGAGGAAACCAACTTATCAGTTCATAGAAAGCTGGAGGGTCTCCATTGCTGTCGAAGTTCATTGTGTGACCAAAAATTCTGAAACTGACTTTCTGCATATAAAACAGCAACTAGAATAGATGAAAAGTGGAGCAGAATAAAGTAAATGACATAATCGTAACTATTATACAAGATAAAATCACACATTTTACTGTTTATTGCACCTGCCATGGCTGAAATTTCTTTAAATCAGCACAACTGCCATTTAGAAAGGGACCCGATGCGTTATGGCATTCTTGCATGTCATGCAGGGCATGTGCTACTGCGAACACAGCTATGTATGTGTTTCTTTGATAATGCATCTGAAAATCGTCTTCATCAGCAGAAACATTTGCACATAGTATGTTGGAAAGTTTGAATGTAAAATCAATGTCATGATCATTCCAAGTGCAATTCAGTGTTTTCTCCCAGAACTCAAGGATGAATTTGTCCACCATTTCACTTTGCCTTTCTGAATCAATATGTATCACTTCACTCTTAATGTTCTCTGTGGTCAGTTGAGGTGTTCCCATGATTGAAACCATTTCAGATGTCATTTTTGAATAAGCCTTTTGTGGAGATAATTTCCAAAAAAACATGAGAGAGAGAAGCCCAAAGCATCAACTCTGACCCATATTATCCCCGATCCCCCACCCCAGTCTTACAAGGTTACACAAGGATACACAAGGAAGAGGCAATTCGGTTGATTAATTTGTGAGAGGTGGGAGGGGGTGAGGGGGATGGGAGTGGAGGAGTGTGGATGAGAACAGTGGGGTAAGCACAAACATCACCAGAATGATTTATACACATATACGATATATGTCAAAAAATATTATTTTAAATTACAAAATAATTTTTGTATAATATTTAAATGTATATTTTTGGGCACATTCACTTTTTGAAGATACACTCTCGCAAACATCACAATCATGACACAGGGATCAAATACCACGCCGGTTACATCAGGATTGTTAATTGAACAGACAAACGTCAAGGGGCTGTCACACCTTGACGTTTTAGCCAGCGTATGGAAAGGTATCAAAATGTATGTAAAACGCTGGCGAACGCTGAACTATTGATGTTTTTTTTTAAGTTTTTGGCATATTCATAACGTGTTGGACGTATGCATAACGTATTAGTAACGTACACAGAACGTTTCAATCACATATAGATAACTTATACCAACGAATGTAAAGTGTGTTGTCGGCGTTCACAACCTATGCCCAACGATAGTCTAACTTATGCATAGCGCAACAGCGTATCGCCGCCGATCACGTGGCGTAGGCTATTATAGGCTGTGGCTCGACGATTCAAATCATAACCGCACGAGACATCGAAGTGTGAAGGCGCTGTCACACCTTGACGTTTTAGCCAGCGTATGAAAAATTTGCCCAACCAAGCTGGCACAAGTCGAATAAGTTATGGGTAAGTTTTGTATACCTTAAGAGCACGCTGCCATACGTCATAGTACGCTGGCATACGTCGTCATATGCCAAGTACGTCGAGAAATTTTCAGCATGTTGAAAATTTCTCGACGTACTCTGTGTATGACACACGTTCCGCATACGTTGACCATAAGTTGTAGGCACGTTACGCGATCGTTGAGACACGTCGACACACGTTACTTTTAAGGTACTCATAAGTCGAAACACATCAAGGTAATGGTTGACATCAGTGTTCCAGACTCCCTGGTTTTTTTGGGGGGGGGGTTTTTTCTTCGAGATGACGGTCATGTTGACACTTCAATTTCTAGTGCAGTTATGATTTAAATGTTGAGCGGCAGCCTTTTAATTATATAATATTATAACTGCATGATAAATCAAAGTGTCAACATCACCGTCATACTGAAGAAAAAATAAAAAATAAAAAACAAGGAGTCTGGAACACTGACGCTAACCATTACCTTGACGTGTTTCGACTTATGAGTAACTTACAAGTAACGTGTGTCGACGTGTGCCAACGGTCGCATAACGTGCCTTCACATGTGTCAACGATCGGGTAACGTGCGTACAACACGTTACTCATAGGTTACAAATAAGTCTCGGGTACGCTTAACATTACCTCGACGTGTTTCGACTTATGAGTAACTTACAAGTAACGTGTGTCGACGATCGCATAATGTGCCTTCACGTGTGTCAACGATTGCGTAACGTGCGTACAACACGTTACTCATTGGTTAGAAATAAGTTTCGGGTATGCTAAACATTACCTCGACGTGTTTCGACTTATGAGTAACTTAAAAGTAATGTGTGTCAACGATCGCATAACGTGCCGATAACTTATGGCCAGCGTAGCGGAACGTGTGAGTCATACGCCGGCATACGTCGTAAAATTTCAAGCATGCAAAAATTTGAGGACAACCACAAAGTACAACGATTAAAGTCAGCGTACTATGACGTATAGCAGTGTTTTCCAGCATGATCTTAACGTATAGAAAACTTACCCATAACGTATTCGACGTGTGCCAGCGTTTTAGAAAAAATTTTCATAAGTCGGCATACGCTGGTTAAATCGTCAAGGTGTGACAGCGCCTTCAGCATGGCAAAATGTTGGGTGTGTATATATAATATATACAAACACACACAGTGCCTTCAGAAAGTATTCACACACCTGGATTTTTGTCACATTTTGTTGTGCTACAGCCTGAATTTAAAATGTCTTAAATTATAAAAAAAATTGTCACCAATCCAGAAAAAATACCCAATAATGACAAAGCGAAAACACGTTTATGGAATTCAAAAAATAATAATTAAAAATGAAATGCTGAAATGTCTTGCGTAAATAAGTTTTCATCCCCTTTGCTAAGACACTCCAAATTGAGCTCAGGTGCATCAAATTCCTTTGATCATCCTTGAGATGTCTCCACAATTGATTGGAGTCCACCTGTGGCCAATTCAATTGATTGAACATGATTTAGAAAGAAACATCTTTTTGGATAAGGTCCCACAGTTGACAGTGCATGTCAGATCAGAACTCCACCATGATGTCCAAGGAACTGTCTGTAGAGCTCCAAGATGGAATTGGGAGGAGGCATAGATCTGGGGAAGGTTAAAAACAATTTATTGAGTGTTGGAAGTGCCCAAGAGCACTGTGAGTGCCATCATTGTGAAATGAAAAGAATATGGAACTACCCAGACTCTTCCTAGAGCTAGCCATCCGACCAAACTGAGCAACTAGGCAAGAATGACCTTGGTCAGGGAGGTGACCAAGAACCCAATGACCACTCTGACCGAACGACAGAGTTCCTTGGATGAGATGGGAGAGCCTTTCAGAAGGACAACAGTCTCTGCAACACTTCAGTTCTCTTCAGCAATCCAGGCTTTATGAGAGAGCAGCCATATGGAAGCCACTACTGAGAAAAAGGCACAGGACAGCATGCCTGGAGTTTGCAAAAAGGCAGGTAAAAGACTGAGCATGAGGCGAAAGATTCTGTTGCCTGATGAGAGGAAAATTTAACTCTTTGGCCTAAATGCAAAGCACTACGTCAAGCCGAAATTGAGCAAAGCTCATCACCCATCTAATCACAATATATATATATATATATATATATATATATATATATATATATATATATATATATATATATATATATATATATATATATTAATATTTCGGCATGCCCCTTTCTTTGTTCCACCATCAGATTTTTGTTACTGCATGAAATGAAACAAGCTTTGACATATATAGTAATGATATTATTGTCTTCCTTAACCCTGCGTTAGTACCATGTTTTTTTTTTTTTTACGCCGTTAGTAGCCTGGGGTGTTTGAGCACCCCAACTTTTAAATTTTTAAAATGAAGCATGTAAGCAAAACTAGCATGAAGTTCAACTCATTTATTTAGTGAACGTATGCAGGATTATAGATATAATTACATTTCAGTTTGATTTCATAGTACATGTGTACATAAATACATCAAGACAATAATAGAAAACAAAATTTATCAAAACTCATTAGCTACAGCAGAAACATCCTCATCACTCACTTTCATCACCTGATATATTATTTTGGCACTCAATGCAACTGACAGTCAACTTGCTGTGTTCTTTACACGCATGTTTACCACACGGGTTACACACTGTTTTCACTTTATGATCGCGTGACCTGGGACAGAATGCACATCTCTTTTCCCCCTGTGACGAGTGGGGTTGTGGGAGCATTGGGCATGCAGGGAACCTTCTTTTTGAAATTTCTGGTTTATTCTTACCTCCAGAATTTGGGTCAATTTTGTCATCATAGTGCATGCTGCTGACAAGAACATTGTTCTCCTTCTTACTCTGCGGGATGTATGAAACTAGTGTCATTTTGTCTGTGAAACCAAATATGCTGTCATAATTACATCTGTTCTTTGCCTCTAAGAATTCCTTAGGAATTTAAGGCTTATTTTTTCAGTACCTTGTTAGTACCCTGAGGTATTGTCTCTCTGCCCACTGAGAAATGACGTCTACCTCTCACAAGAGTTCCCACAGGACCATGAAAAATTTTGAGCGCACTCAACACACAGAATCGTGAAGCTACTGCGGAGAAAATGGATATTAGTGCGCACATCTATAGAAAACGGGACATTTTAAAAAATTGGGGTTTCCAAACACCCCAGGGTACTAACGCAGGGTTAAGAGGCCCCTCAAAATTCGTTTTGATGATTATGGTAGTTAAATCTTATTATTATCTCTATTAATATTTCGGCACGCCCCTTTTTTTGTTCCACCATCAGATTTTTGTTACTGCATGAAATGAAACAAGCTTTGACATATATAGTAATCTGATGGTGGAAAATCTGATGGTGGAACAAAAAAAGGGGCGTGCCAAAATATTTATATAGATGATAGTATTGTCTTCCTTAAGAGGCCCCTCAAAATTAGTTTTGATGATTATGGTAGTTAAATGTTATTATTATATATTAATATTTCGGCACGCCCCTTTTTTTGTTCCACCATCAGATTTTTGTTACTGCATGAAATGAAACAAGCTTTGACATATATAGTAACGAGTATAACCCGCGCTCTCCGCGACATGTTGGGGTGGGTGTGTTTGAGAAAGGAACTGATGCAGAGTATCAGTAGTAATTTTACTTAAATGCAGTAAGTGTAATACAATGTTCAAAGTACTTCTTGATACACAATGTTTTGGGTTATAGCATTGCATTGTGGAACCCTTGTTTTGTAGTTGGTATAATTTGCAGCATAAAGCCAAATGCAGTAACCGTTTTTGCCACGATTTCACTGTTTCAGAACCATTTTATTTACTTTTTTTGTACCATACACCTCATATGGTCTTTGAGATAATGTAAGCCGGATATCACGTTACTCGAGCGCAGAACAAAGTCGAAGATAGCGCGACACGAAACCACAAACTCCGAAATAATATATAAGACTAGCATAACCCGCGCTCTGCGCGACATGTTGGGGTGGGTGTGTTTGAGAAAGGAACTGATGCAGAGTATCAGTAGTAATTTTACTTTAATGCAGTATGTGGAATACAATTTCACCGTTTCAGATCCATTTTATTTACTTTTTTGTACAATGCAACTCATATGGTCTTTGAGATCATGTTAGCCGAATATCACGTTACTCGAGCGTAGAACAAAGTCGAAGATAGCGCGACACGAAACCACAAACTCGGAAATAATATATTATATAAAATATAAAATATAAATATATAAATTTTATTTTATTATTTTATTTACTTTTTTTGTACCATGCACCTCATATGGTCTTTGAGATGATGTAAGCCGAATATCACTTTACTCGAGCGCAGAACAAAGTCGAAGATAGCGCGACACGAAACCACAAACTCGGAAATAATATACAAGATGATATTGTTTTCTTCCTTAAGAGGCCCCTCAAAATTCGTTTTGATGATTATGGTAGTTAAACAGTTCATGTTCTCCATTTGCAAAATGGGAGGATTTATTGCACAAAAAAAGGAATAAAAATGTTTCCCATTTTTTAGAGGACCACTAAGATGAGTTCGTAAAACCTTTTGTGGAGTATGTTAATATTAATCACTATACGCCATAGTAAATTGTTCATGTTATTGAGCTGTCAATAAGCTATCAATCATAGACATATAATAAACTCACTTGAGTATTCATATCTCTATTTCATTGCGTAATATCAAGCGGTACCTTCATGATGACCTAATAAAACCGGTCTCGATGTCCGTCCGTCCGTATATCTGTTAACAATCAAACCGATTGTGATGCGTTTTAAGGCTTTCCAAGAGCTTTGGAGAGATTACCTACACTTCCGCACGGTGCTGTTTTTATTTTTCCTACTGCACTTCATTAGAAATGAATAGATCGTGGATGGGGGGGCGGTAATTTGGTCACAGGAAATTTGGTCACGGGAAACTTGGTCACGGTAAAACAGTCACAAGGTAATTTGGTCACGGTAAAATGGTCACAAGGTAATTTGGTAACTAATTCGGTCACGAGGTAATTCGGTCACGGTATTATTATTATTATTTATTATTCACTGCATTTAAGGCCAGTAAGGCCCAAGAGCAGTAATAAACATTTTCATTTCATGGCCGGCGAATCTTGTTGGCATAAATGATATATTGACCAAGTTTACTGACTACTATAATGGAATCGATGCTGTCTCTCTCAACTTTTATATTCCGATTCCATTATAGTCATCAGTAAACTTGGTCAATAAGTCATTATGCCAAGAAGATTCGCCGGCCATGAAATGAAAATGTTTATTACTGCTCTTGGGCCTTACTGGCCTTAAATGCAGTGAATAATAAATAATAATAATTATACCGTGACCAAATTACCTTGTGACCGAATTACCGTGACCGAATTACCGTGACCAAATTACCTCATGACCAAATTACCTTGTG